>NW_019174263.1:572645-573172 GCF_002260705.1 Seriola dumerili
ATGGCAATGTGAAAATCTGCCCAGAATTTGGCTTCTACATGGCTTAAAACAATTGCAAATTATGAGAAAACCGTTACTTCTTTTCAAAAACCGAAAACACCGTGACAGACACTGAAGCCAGAAGTTTCTTACAGTCTCTATTTTATTCAGATATTCCTTAAAATGAGTGAGTAAGCTCAGTGCGAAGACAGAGTGAGATTCTTTTGAAAAAAAAAGACGATTACATTAGGTGTCAATGAGAGTGAGACAGGTATTGCTGCCGGACTCGGCACCCCCGTTTAAATTTTGTGCAGACCCTGCCTGTCAAAGTTACATTTTATGAATCCCAACAACTATGTCTACATTTTCAGAAAGAATTATTTGTCTCCTTTTTACGGTTTGGCCGTGAGCTCGAGTTAAAAATAAAAATAAAGGTTATTTTTTACTGCTTCACGCACTCTAGCCAACTGACGCTGTCACTCTAACTTTGAAGAAAAAGTGATTTCCACTCCTGCTTTGAGTGCTCATAGTTTGAAAAGTTTACATGT
>NW_019174263.1:573528-573826 GCF_002260705.1 Seriola dumerili
CAGTTCTGCTCAAACCTACCAAATGTTTATTAGTTTTCAGGATTTTAACCCTTTAAATGCCAGTTTGAAGACATGTTGCCTCTTGTTTTATTAAAAAAAACAACACAGAATATGAGATATTTCCCACATAATACATGATGGAGGGATGAGACATTGTTTTATATCAGAGTCTTTTATATCAAGACATTTCTCAAAACCAGAATATGATCAGGGTGGCTTTTGAACACTGGAAATAAGTAATATACTCATTCCGGCAGTAGCCCCCGTGGCACTCAAAATTTCCCTGGAATTTTCTAGT
>NW_019174263.1:573851-726056 GCF_002260705.1 Seriola dumerili
CTTTCTTTCCAATGTAGGCTCATTTAGCTTTCAACTAACATGTTTTTCTTTTTTTCACATTTTGTATATTTTTCTAGAGTTTTGTGCTGTTTGTCACACTTTCCAACAAAAACGTAGGCTTTTTTCAATAATTTCATACCATTCAACCTCCAGCTTAAAATTTCTGCTTTTAATCTTCACCATTGCTTGAGCTACTTTAGCATTGCTTCAGCAGTTACTTCAGCTTTTTTCAGCTTTGCTTCAGTGATATCATTCAGCTCTCAGCATTCACACTCATTTTCAGCAGGAAATGCATTTTCTAGTTAGTGCCACGGGTGCTCAGCTCCGAGGCACTCCTCTACAGCAGAACTAGTTTAAGTTTAATGTACAGCAGATAGTTAGACACTATAATGAAGAAAACAGCAACATTAACTGTGTTGAGACAGAGCAGCAATAAACTCTACCAGTAACTGAAACTGGCTGGAGATGGGACACCACACTGACGTCAGCACGTCAGCACGTCACCACGTGAACGGCGTCATCACTATTAGTTAAAAGATATCAGTAGAATAAATCACTGTGTCAAAATGTTTCTCAGGCAAAAGAACAAAGTAAGGGTAAAATGTTTGTGAGTAAAGGTGTAACTGTGTTACATTTGAAAATGGGGAGGGAGGGGTAAACATGTTATAGGGTGATATTTAATTAATACTAGAAAATTCCAGGGAAATTTTGATTGCCACGGGGACTACATGCCGGGATGAGTACATGATTTATTTCCAGTGTTCAAAAGTCACCCTGATCATATTCTGGTTTTGAAAATGTCTTGATATAAAAGACTCTGATTAAAAAAAATGTCACGTCCCCCATTATGTATTATGTGGGGAAATTCTCATATTCTGTGTTGTTTTTTTTAATAAACCAAGGGCACATGTTTCAAACCGGCATTTAAAGGGTTAAAATCCTGAAAACTAATAAACATTTGGTAGGTTTGAGCAGAACTGAGTGGTTTAAGAGATGTATGCAAAAAAGCAGAAAAAAATATTGATATATGATGATTTTATAGAACCTGAACAGAATTGATATTAGATTTTAAAAATATGTCAAAAAAGACACTTTCTTGCAGAAATCCATACCTTCAGCTGTAACACAGCCAAATGATCAACTAATCAAAAAGAAAAGGAAGAAAATGTCCAAAAAAGGACAGAGGACCCTGAGGGTTAATAAATCCATGAACCGCTATTTAAATTACCACTATTATGTGTTTTTCGGTGCTAAATTTAACATTACTGGGGGGGAGCAACGAAAAATAAAAATAAAGGGTTATTTTTTATAATAGATGCCTCGGAGCTGAGCACCGTGGCACTAAATATTCCTTCGGGCTTATTAGTGCCACGGGTGCTCAGCTGTAGAGGAGTGCCTCGGGGCAATCTTCTGTTTCGGGTTTATTATTCTTCCGCCAAATTTCGGCGCGTAACTCGTCCCGCAGCTTTGAGAAAACCCTAGTCATGTATATATCAAAACATGCGTCTTGATCCCGAAAGGGTGCATTGACTTTTGGTGTTAAAATTCCAATTTTTCCCAAAGTTATTCCCAAAAAACTGGGGAAAATATGCATTAGGAATGCATTGGAATTTTCTTTAGAAAACCACAAAATTTCACCTTTTTTCTAGCAAATTTCACCTTTTTTCTGAGTACCCAGCTCCCTCATACCTGCACGTAGAAATGTGATTCAAACTATAAAACGGAGGAAAACTTCTGTCTCTCAAAAAGACGGGAACTGTTTTTACATAACATGTAAACTTTTCAAACTTATGGCACTCAAAAGGAGGAGTGGAAATCACTTTTTCTTCAAAGTTAGAGTGACAGCGTCAGTTGGCTAGAGTGCGAGTGAAGCAGTAAAAAATAACCTTTATTTTTATTTTAACTCGAGCTCACGGCCAAACCGTAAAAAGGAGACAAATGATTCTTTCTCAAAATGTAGACATAGTTGTTGGGATTCATAAAATGTAACTTTGACAGCAGGGTCTGCCACAAAATTTAAACGGGGTGCCGAGGTCCGGCAGCAATACCTGTCTCACTCTCATTGACACCTAATGTAATCTCTTTTTTTTTTCAAAAGAGATCTCACTCTGTCTTCGCACTGAGGTTACTCACTCATTTTAAGGAATATCTGAATAAAATAGAGACTGTAAGAAACTCTGGCTTCAGCGTCTGGCACGGTGTTTTCGGTTTTGAAAAGAAGTAACGTTTTCTCATAATTTGCAATTGTTTGAAGCCATGTAGATGCCAAATTCTGGGCAGATTTTCACATTGCCATGGCAACGGCAGCTCCTGACTCGTGAGCGTGCGTGCGTGCGCCTAGCAACCAGATAACTAACTCTCAAGCTCTGCTAGCTTTACATTAGCCGCATGTTAGGTCTTAAATTACATTTAGTTAGGGTCTTAAATATGTAAGTCCATTTACTGCTTCCTTTGTTGCTTTTATTTTTGTTTTGTTAAAAGAGTGAATGAAGTTGTGACGGTCTCCGCTGGAGACAGAGGAGAGGAGAACTACTAGCTCTCTCTCGCTGTCACTTCTAGTTCATGTTGCTCTCCTCCCCAGTAATGTTAAATTTAGCACAGAAAAAAACAATAATAGTGGTAATTTGAATAGCAGTTCATGGATTTATTAACCCTCAGGGGTCCCTCGTCCTTTTTTTGGACATTTCTTCACTTTTCTTTTTTGATTAGCTGATCATTTTGGCTGTGTTACAGCTGAAGGTATGGATTTCTGCAAGAAAAGTGCTTTTTTTTTGCATATTTTTTAAATCTAATGTCAGTTACTTTTACAGGTCTATTATACACTGGTAACACATTTTGTACCCTCTGGGGTTCCTCGCGTCCAAAAAAGGACACACAAAGAAAATGCTATAAAATCATCATATATCAATATTTTTTTCTGCTTTTTTTACATACATCTCTTAAACCTCTACAGTTCTGCTCAAACCTACCAAATGTTTATTAGTTTTCAGGATTTTTACCCTTTAAATGCCAGTTTGAAGACATGTTGCCTCTTGTTTTATTAAAAAAAACAACACAGAATATGAGATATTTCCCAACATAATACATGATGGAGGGATGAGACATTGTTTTATATCAGAGTCTTTTATATCAAGACATTTCTCAAAACCCAGAATATGATCAGGGTGCTTTTGAACACTGGAAAAAGTAATATAACTCATTCCCGGCAGTAGCCCCGTGGCACTCAAAATTTCCTGGAATTTTCTAGTTATTATTCTTTCCGCCAAATTTTGGCGCGTAACTCGTTCCCGCAGCTGAAAAACCCGGTAATATATACATCCAAACGTACGTCTTGAATCCCGAAAGAGGTGCTATGAATTTTGGTGTTTAAAATTCCAGAATTTTTCCCAAAGTTATTCCCAAAATACTGGGAATAAATAATGCATTAGGAATGCATTGGAATTTTCTTTAGAAACCCACAAAATTTCACCTTTTTTCTGAGTCACCCAGCTCTCTCATACCTGCACGTAGAAATGTGATTCAAACTATAAAACGGAGGAAAACTTCTGCTCTCTCCAAAACACAACAACTGTTTTTACATAACATGTAAACTTTTCAAACTATGAGCACTCAAAGGAGGAGTGGAAATCACTTTTTCTTCAAAGTTAGAGTGACAGCGTCAGTTGGCTAGAGTGCGTGAAGCAGTAAAAAATAACCTTTATTTTTATTTTTAACTCGAGCTCACGGCCAAACCGTAAAAAGGAGACAAATAATTCTTTCTCAAAATGTAGACATAGTTGTTGGGATTCATAAAATGTAACTTTGAGAGGCATGGTCTGCACAAAATTTAACCAGGGGTGCCGAGTGCGGCAGCAATACCTTTCTCACTCTCATTGACACCTAATGTAATCGTCTTTTTTTTTCAAAAGAATCTCACTCTGTCTTCGCACTGAGCTTACTCACTCATTTTAAGGAATATCTGAATAAAATAGAGACTGTAAGAAACTTCTGGCTTCAGTGTCTGTCACGGTGTTTTCGGTTTTTGAAAAGAAGTAACGGTTTTCTCATAATTTGCAATTGTTTTAAGCCATGTAGAAGCCAAATTCTGGGCAGATTTTCACATTGCCATGGCAACGGCAGCTCCTGACCTGTGTGCGTGTGTGCGTGCCTAGCAACCAGATAACCAACTCTCCAAGCTCCGCTAGCTTTACATTAGCCGCATGTTAGGTCTTAAATTACATTTAGTTAGGTCTTAAATATGTAAGTCCATTTACTGCTTCCTTTGTTGCTTTTCTTTTTGTTTTGTTAAATGAGTGAATGAAGTTGTGACGGTCTCCGCTGAGACAGAGGAGAGGAGAAGCTACTAGCCCTCTCTCGCTGTCACTTCTAGTCGCGTTGCTCTCCTCCCCAGTAATGTTAAATTTAGCACCGAAAAAAACATAATAGTGGTAATTTAAATAGCGGTTCATGGGATTTATTAACCCTCAGGGGTCCCTCTGTCCTTTTTTGGACATTTTCTTCACTTTTCTTTTTTGATTTGCTGATCATTTTGGCTGTGTTACAGCTGAAGGTATGGATTTCTGCAAGAAAGTGTCTTTTTTGACATATTTTTAAAATCTAATGTCAGTTACTGTTACAGGTCTATTATACACTGGTAACACATTTTGTACCCTCTGGGGTTCCTCGCGTCCAAAAAAGGACACACAAAGAAAATGCTATAAAATCATCATATATCAATATTTTTTTCTGCTTTTTTTTGCATACATCTCTTAAACCACTTCAGTTCTGCTCAAACCTACCAAATGTTTATTAGTTTTCAGGATTTTAACCCTTTAAATGCCAGTTTGAAGACATGTTGCCTCTTGTTTTATCAAAAAAAACAACACAGAATATGAGATATTTCCCACATAATACATGATGGAGGGATGTGACATTGTTTTATATCAGAGTCTTTTATATCAAGACATTTCTCAAAACCAGAATATGATCAGGGTGGCTTTTGAACACTGGAAATAAGTAATATACTCATTCCGGCAGTAGCCCCCGTGGCACTCAAAATTTCCCTGGAATTTTCTAGTATATTATTAACATCACCCTATAACGTGTTTTACCCCTCCCTGCCCATTTTTAAATGTAACACAGTTACACCTTTACCACCTTTACACCTTCACCTTCACCTTTTACCTGACTTACTTTGTTCTTTTGCCTGAGAACATTTTGACACAGTGATTTACTTCTACTGATATCTTTTAACTAATAGTAGTGACGCCGTTCACGTGGTGACGTGCTGACATCAGTGTGGTGTCCCATCTCCAGTCAGTTTCAGTTACTGGTAGAGTTTATTGCTGCTCTGTCTCAACACAGTTAATGTTGCTGTTTTCTTCATTATAGTGTCTAACTATCTGCTGTACATTTAAACTTAAACTAGTTCTGCTCCAGCACTCAGAGCTCTCTGCTCCTTTTAGAGACTTTCACTAACTCAGTAGTTGTTTACATGCTATTCAGATCTGCTAGCTTCTTTAGCTTAGCAGTTAGCACTAGTTTCTCTCTCTCTCTCCCTCTCTCTTGCTCGGTGTGGTGTTTTTGCAACTTCACTGTAGAGGATTGTGATATTTATTACATCTTCAGTGATGCTGTCTTACTTTAGGCACAGCTCCACTCGCTAACTGGAGCTAATTGCGCACTCTAAGTGCCATCCTTGAAAATCTTCCTCAAAAAAGTCAAACAGGCTCCTTTAAATTCCACAATTTCCAACCTTCATTGACAATTTTTCAAAGAATGTAGAGATTTTTTTGTCCAGTATTAACCAGTTTTGGTCTCATTCTGATATCTTTTACAGTTTTTGAGGAAGTGATGGTACCCTCCACCTCTCCCATTGACTGCAATACAAATTCAGGAGCAGGTGTTACTAGGCAGAAATGGGCAAAGCTGATTCTGATTGGCTAATTAAACTCATTCATTCTTAGCCTTTTAGCTCAGGTATGAGAGCAACTCTAAGATAAATCAACACAGTATATAACACAGTTCCCAACACCACACACACATATACATTGAAAGACGCACAAACTCCATCAGCACCATACAAATATTAACTGTATAAGTGTCTCAACCTGGTAACACAAGCTTTTTGGAGGCTCTATGGTATACATCTCTACTGCCACACACAACAATACACACACACATATTGACAGACACACACAAACACCATCTTACTTTTTGGATATTCACCTTCAAAATAAGAGTCTCAACAAGGTAAAAGAATGTACTGGAGGTTCTGTTGGGCAGCTATACCGCTACACACACACACACACACACACACATATATATATATATATATATATATTGATAGAAACATACAAACAGCATCTCCATGATTTGGATTAACCTTCAAAATAAGTCTGCCACATGGTAAGAGGGAATTATTTGCTCTGTTGTACAAAACCTTATGCAGACAAACAAAACAAAGAAGCACAGACACTTTCAAAATAAGAGACTCAAAAAGGTAAGAGGTAACGTAGGTAATAAAAGTTCGATCTCAGAAGCTATAGGGGGATATCATTGGGGATATAGTTGTATAGCTTTATTGCAGATCAACTTCTGTTAGGGCATGTACATGTGTGTATACATGTCTTGCTGTGGTTGTGGGGACAAATTTTGGGTTTGAAACCATCAGTGTGAGGTTATTTTGGCCAGTCGTGACAGCTTCAAAAGGCTTTTTGAGGGACACCTGCAGTGACTGAGGTCAGTTTCAGCATAAGTCTCTACGACATGAATGAAACTGAAAGTAACGTCCTTTGTACAGATTGAAACGTGAGGAGTCAAGTACATGCACCAAGCAGCAGGCACATTCAAAATTTCTCCAGGAATTTTCTAGTTATCTTTCATAATTTACACAACCATTTCATACTCCTTTCAGCATGCAGTTCTCTGTGCAACATTTTTGTTACCTATCTTACTATTAGTTCTCTGCTGCAGTAAGGTAAGGATCGATTTAACTCCCTGGGCTGTCATTCTTCCTTCCTTTGCTTTCTTTTGGGGGGGGTTCCTATATTTTGCACATCCTCACCTCCTTATCACATATGATGACATCACGATTGGGTCTCACTGCCAAAGACTGTCATATCTCTGTTTTCCTCTCTTTGCACATGGCAATAAAAGTTTATTCATTGTGCAAATGAGTCTTTCCAGTTTTAATTACATGTATTACATACAGTATACTAACATACGAATATGTAATATCAAGGTTAGAAATATAAGTATTTTGCCTGTAATTTACTCACAAGAGCAGTTTTTTATCAAAATATAAAACTTTATGGGACAGTGAAGTGTATAAGACACAGATCTTCAGCTAAATTAAGCGCCATCTGTTTCTTGGTTAATTACAGCTGTGACTTACCAACCTGATTGATCACAACCAGTAACATCCATGGACGTCAAGTGGGGGATGGGATTGTATTTTAATGGATAATATAACTATGTATTAAATGATGAACTAGAATTGTGAATATTTCTGATATAATCAGACACATAAACAGATTAAAAAGGGACCATATGTGATTGTGTGCTACATTAGTGTTTTGTACATGAATGTAAACTTTTATAATATGTTCATGTACCCACATGAAAAAGATATAGTTTTGTAACATATGTGACATGTTTGTTATATAGACATACACAGGAAGCACATTTGTAAGCATACAAAACAGATATATTATAGATTTATATGGTGTTTTCATGTGTCTACAATATATTGTATGTCCATATACAGTATATATTATATGTGGTACAATGTCACTGGTACAGGGGTATGTGTGTTCATATGTATTATTTTTCTCAACAACACGTTTGAGAAATAAACACTGTATACACCTAAAATATAATTATAACGTTATTTGACTGATGTTAATTATATACAGAGATTTATATCTCATCCTCATCACCATTCAGATTCTCCTACTGTCAGTACTGACAGTACACAGTCCAGCTGGTCTCCACATCATCTGGTATCTCACCACCTTAAACTTCACAAGAATAGCGCAGTAGTTGCTGAAAACACACAAACCTGGTCAATCTGCCTTTTTTCACTGCAGTCAACCCTAACTCTAACCTATTATGTGCACTAATGTCATACTACTACTACTGCTACTAATAATTATAATTATCTTTATTTATAGAGCTTTTCTTTACCCACGTCACAAAGTGCTTTACACAAGGCAGCAAAATAAAACATGCAGGTCATTAAGGCAACAGTTAAAACAAGCAAATCAAAAATACAATGAAAGTGTCTTCATGTTAGACCAAAGGCAGAGTCACCAGCAGCAGGCAATCAGTAAATATCAATAAAACCAAACAATAAAAAATTGTCAATAAAAACAAAAATTGTCAATGAAATTAAAATTTGGTAAAACTGGGAAAAGCTCTACGATAAAAGTTGGTTTTAAGAAGAGATTTAACAGATGTCATTAAGCAGGAATGTAACATCTGACATATATAGTGTCTGGTATATCTTTCCTATTAGCTGCTGTTTCTGTTTCTTGCTGGAATTCCATGCGTCAGTCTCACACAGACATGTAGTAAACAGTTTTGAAAATGCAAGGACAGCTCCTGCGTGCAAATGGACCATTAGACAGAAGTTTGACTGGTTGCCAGCAAGTTTCTGCACAAAGAAAAAGTCCATAGTTTTCTATCCCCATAGTGCAAACTGCACATCCTGGAGCGTAAATGGGAAACCTGTCTATAACAGCCGCATGTATCAGCATCAGACCAATTCTTACTTCTATCTGACTGTAAAGCTTAGTCTGGATTTTGTTCATGTACCTCCTGAGGTACAAGTAGCCCTACTTATATACACTGGTGACTGTCCCAGTATGGAGACCTGTGCTGTGCGGAGCCCTTACCTCACCCTTTCCTGTACTTGACCCAACATCAGTGGTGGACCTAATGAGATTGATATGGGTGTAATGTTCAAGTACACATATAGTTTTTGACTGTGTCTTTTCTGAATGTATTCACTTCCTGACTTCTTGTCGACTATTAATGAGTACTACTCAATAATTGTTAAATTGATTGTATTCTGTCTGTCCATGGGGTGCAGATGTTCAAATATATATACAGCTACAATTTGTAATAGCTTGTGGCTCACTGATAAAAAATAAAAGTACAACATAGACACATGGTCTATGTTCAGTTAGTCAGTGGTTAAAATTTACCAGCAGGGGGCATGAGTCAATCAGACATGTTAATGCCAATGATTTATTGTTTTCTTCAATCAATCCACCTTTTCCAGCAGTACTAATGCAGGTCAGTTGATAAACTAACTTGAGAACTTTTGAAGAAGCTGTGTGTAATAGGTATCAGATAGATGGATTTTGTTTTGACCTTGTAGGATGACACTAAGGAAAACCCCTGCCATGTCTGCTGTATCTCACTGCTATTGTAGTCCTTCTATTTAATTTCCCTTTTCTAAGTGGTTTGTTGTGGTTGTGCCCCGGCTTGGTCAAGGACAGACATGAGGACACTGAATCAAGCCTGTTTAGCACAAAATCTCACTATTCTTCTTTTTTCATTGTGAAACACGAAGGCCTGGCGCACTCACCTGTTCACACAACTCTCCTCTGGTGTATAGATTAACCAATTAGTTAAATATAAAGGTTGTGACTGTGCGTCACAGGTGGAAGACAGGCCATTCTTGAGGATTACAAAATATTTTCATTGGTGAGGCTAATGAGTACTGTTTTGTAATGTTCTCAATGAGGTGAATTATATAGAAAGTTATCAGTGTCAAAATTATTGAGTAACAAGAAGATTAAAAACAAGACAAAAAAACAAACAAACAAACAAGAAGGTACACATACACACACTGTCTCACACACACACACACTGAAAAAAGGGGGTTGAATTCATATCATAAACTAGGATTTGAAGACAAAATCTTGATTTCACACTTTCTTCAGAGTATATTATACAAGCCCTAACCCTACTAAACAAGTTAACCCTTAAATGCCCTGGTGGTTTACAAACTTTAGGTTAGTGACCTGCCACTTGCATAAATGTGAACATCATATCAAACTTTTCAGAACACATTATTAACAATAACAAACCCATAGAAAACATTTTTGTCATTTGTGATTTTATACACTCATTTATAAATGTTTTTTTTTCTAAATTAGCCTGATATGTTTCTGTGACAACCCTCTCCACCTGTTTACCTGTTGCTTCCTGTGTGTGGCTGCCTCCTTTACAGGTACTAGAGGTGGGTGATGCTGTGTGGGTTGTCAGAACCTGGGCGCATCAGCAGACCAGTTTCTTATACACTGTATTGTAACTTTACTGTAACTGCACCTACTGCACTGTTATTGTACTGTCACCTGTTCACTTTGTGCACACTTTATTGAGTTGTAGATTTAATTTCAAATGGATAAAATCACCATTTTTTTCCATCGACCCACATTCAATAATCCATGATGACAAAGTGAGATATCTAGAGATATTTTCAAATTTATAAAAAATCTAAAAATTTCATCTCTTTTACAGAAGGGTTGAGACCCTTTGCAGTGGAACACCAGATTGCTTTACATAGAGAAAATAAAATGTACAGATAAATTACAAATAACACACAGCCAGTGACAGACAATGTGTAAACACACACACATGGAAAGCCAAAGAAAACACATTGGTTTCTAGCCTTGATTTGAAACATTCAGTGTTAGGGGCTGTGCAAACATGGAGAGGGAGGCTGTTTTGGGGTGGGAAGGAGCAGCGTATGGGAGGGTTAGGAGGAAGAATCAGGTCACTGATGTAGGTTGTGGTTGCTCCATTTATACCTTCAAAAACTAACAATAAAATTTTAAAATCAATTTCAACTTTCACTCGTAACCATTCACATTAGAAAATTTAGTTAGCAGACACGCAGCTGCAGGGTAGGATAGGGTACATGGTCATCTGACTGACACTGAAATAAAGTGTGTTGCAGAGTTGCAGGTTAGGAGATAAAACGGATTATTGTATCAAAGCCATTAAATGAAAACATGTGCTTGACTTTGCTTAAAACTCTTCCGATGATAAAATAGACCATTTAACACCAGTATGTATTTGCTTATTAAATGTATGATCAGGATCAAATTAAATGCCAAGATTCTTCTACTGCATCACAGCAGTTCAGTAAAGTAAAAGTCACGCACAGGTAGAGGTCAGCGACATGGCCCAGGGTGCTACACAGCTTTCATATTAGTCTGTTTATTGACAATCAATCACCCAGCTCAACTACTCTGTTACAGAACTAAGAACGTCATCTTTAATTTGCTGCTTGATTTCCTGAGGAAAGTAGCTAAATATGAGAAAAGCAAGCAGCAAATTAAAGATGATTTTCTTAGTTCCCTGAATAATTTAACATTATGAATTGGGAATTAATGTGATGTTTGTTTAGTGACAATCAATCAGCCAACTTAACTAACCTGTTACAGGAAGATCACCAATACTGTTATTTATACAACAGTTAGTTCTGACTAAGTAATTTGATTGGACGAGAGTCATTCCATGAGTGCTGATATAGAGTACAACAGCACTGGGACTTTTAACTATATGTATCACTCCGCTTCCCAGGTGTTCTATTAACGGATCTCATTAACGGTAGTTATCTATCTTAGATTGTAACAAACAAAGATGAAAATATTTCCAGAAATACGTCAGAAGGAGGATGAGGACCATTTCAGCACCTTACAGGGTACTTTTCTGAAAAATTGACTTTTGGGTACAAAAATTATACTCCTGTTTCTGTGTGTGTGTGTTTGTGTGTGTGTGTGCTAACTGAAACTTTGCTCAGTGGAGTTTGTATGATGTATACAGCTGTGTTTCTGTGGTGTTAGATTAGTAGCAACAGTCTATATATCTATATGGGGGACTGTCTGTTTTAACTTCAGAGATCATTTATATGATAGGACTTTTTCCCTGACGAGTGATAGACATTTTGTTTTAAATATCACAGGGTGAAATCCATGATTAAGGTAATGATGGTAAAAGACTGCTGGGATTGTAATTTGTTTTAGGAACATAGGATGTTAGACTCATTGGGGGTACAGTAGCAGAGAAGCTGTCATCATGTTTGGGAAAGATGACAACTTTGGGGAAGATGGTTACTAAGATTTTTAAGATTTTCATCTGAACCTGATGAAGATCATTTCATATTTGTATTGGTATTAGCATGAAGCAGCTGTATTCCAGTGGCTTCCAGTTAAAGCTACATCAGTCAATTATTTGACAATAGAGGGCAGAAAGTGATATAAAGAGCTGAAATATTAGGTTTGCTTGGTCATGTGTTAGGAATCAACTGGCTACATATAGTCCAGAGTTGTGTTTCCTGTCACCTGCTGGATGATTTAGTGCTGCCTCGTCTCCACCAGTTCAATTGTTTTCAGTGACCAGTCGCTAACTGGTAAATGGTAAATGTGCATTTATTCTGTATATCACTTTCCTGTCATCCACCTCATCTCTCCCACATAGACAGCAACAAGCAATCCAGATCTTACGACCCTGGTCTGGTCTGGTGCTGGATCACTTGAAAGCATCATTTTACCAGAGTTGTTTAGGTTTAAATTGGCAGCCTGGGGGGAAGATGGAGCGACTGTATAATTGTGTCCCAGTTCATAGACCACATCCTTCAAAGGACACGGTCTACGGAGATGTGTCTCTTTGTAGACCACGAAGACTGAACTGAAATGAGACGGTCTGGTCTACAAAGGATTTTCTCTGTGTGTCATCAGCTGTTCCTGCCCTTACTTGTTGCATCACAAAGCATGGCTCGTGTAGCCTAGCAACTTAGACTACACATAACTTCCTTACACATACTTTTTGTTTTAGGTCTTTTGGTTTTAACAGTTGTATCGTTAGCTGTTGAACTGAGCTGAAACACAATACTGACATTTAACAGTGTAATCCCAGAACAATCCTCCTCTCTGTCACTGTTGTTTGCTTTCATTACAGGAGTGCAATGAATCATGGGATATGTTGGGCCATGAGGGATCCAACTGTTGTACGCTTCGTGGTCCAGAAAAAGAAGGACACATTTGAAGGAGCCTTTGAAGTGAGACAGTCTAGTCGCTGCGGTGACACAGTTGGTCTTTAAATGCAGCTTCTGAAGGATGAGACCCTGAACTGAGACACAGCTCACAGGAGAAAACTTAAGACAATGAGCTAAAGCTCCATAGAGCTGCAGGGTTATGTGTTAATTCCTCATGATGTCTTTACAATCAAACTGTTTCAATCGATCAAAATCATACAAGACTTTGTCTCAGTGTTTCTTTTACAGGCTGATTCTGATTTAGATTTTGCTTCAGGGCATATCAGCCTCTGAGACATTTATTAAACCACTTTTGATATTGTTGTGGAACCTGAACTGCATCTCTGAGTTAGTGCACTTTTTAACAGGCTGTTTCTTCAAAGTTCAATTGATTATTTATAGACACGTGACACTGCTGTATTCTTTAGAAGCTGATTAAGAGATCAACGAGCTCAGGATCTGAAATCTTACAAATTATCTTCAAATTGTGCCCAACACAGAAACTCATGCTCCTGTAGCTTTCACCCAGAGTGATTGCAGCGCTATCTTCTTTTATCAATAAAGATCCTGCCACTCCAGCAGAAAATGGCTTTGGGTGGGAGGGCACAAAATGAACAAAATATAAATGATGAAGTCAAAACATGAGCCAGGCCTCAGTCCTTCCCCTTTATTTATTATACAAATATATCTGGGAGACAGAGACAGAGCTTGTCTGATGCTGGGGCCACTGACCTGTAGCCACAGCACACTTGCAAAACAAAATTGTGCCAGAGAGAAAACAGAAGATAGGCCATATTTCTTGTCCCCAGTGTCAGTCGGGGCCCCCTCCTCCAGTCCGCCCAGCTTGTTTTCTGGTCTGTGCTCCCTAATAGTCGGATGAGCAGATATAAGCTAATCAAGGACCTTGTAGTGACTGTGGGAGGTCAGGGGTGAAGCAGATTGATAGATAGAACCCGGCTCCCTCTCTGCACCTTCTGCTGAGCAAACAGTCTAAGGGCTCAGATCTGCTGCGCAAGTTTTTTAACATTGGACAGGGACAGGCTGCGAGTTCACTCAGCTGAATAATTTTAGCTTTGAGGGGTTTAAACTCCCTGCATCTACTATCGTTAACAAGACATGTAAAAATGAATGGGGGAAGGTGAAGGCTTGAATAACTGCTGATAAACAGCTTATTATTAGAGCCTGAGAATCTATTGAAATTGTCTTGTTTATTCTTCCTCCGCATGGGAAAATTAATTGTCTTTTTGAGGCTCAAAAACTCATGAAACTTTTCACACGCATCAGGCCTGATGAAAATTTACCTATTTAATGGAAATATCATGTTTTACTATTTCATGTACTCCTCCAAACAGGTTCACCACAACCACCTCAAACTTGGTCAGAAGATCCTTTTAATTTAAGGGCATGGCTCTGGCGGTGCAGTGAATTTCAAGACAGGAAGTTATTTTAACTCTGTTACACATCACCTAATCTGCCTCAAACTTGGTCAGAAAATCCTCCTCCCCTTGCTGATGCTACATTGCAAAAATTGTGAGTTTTCATTTAAAGGCATGGCTCTGGTGGCACAGCGAATTTTGATGTTTCATCATCTGCATGCTAATATGAAGTCATAGTCACAGCGCCACCTACTGAAAACAGAAAGTAATCCCTGAGTGACAATCATCATTTAATTTATGTGACATTTTCATGCTCTGGTTCACACTTGATAAACAGGGACATCCTGCACGTTGGCTCCTGGTAGCGGCCCCAGAGGTGCAACAGGGCGAGGGCCTGCATAATGCTGTTTACAGTTTTAATTATAATTTAAATTTACACAGTGTAGAGATTCACATTAGTATTTTAAATTGATTTACATTGACTACATCAATAAAGATCTGTCTGATAAAACTGAGACATTCCCAGTGATGAGGCTTGTTCAGCTTAGTGTCCCCGGGTCACCAGTGGGGGCCACCAAATTGAGAACATTCCCAGTTATTCAGCTTATGTCCCTGTATCCAAGCTCTTCATGTTTAAATTGCCTGAAGTGTAATACAAGTGCAGCTGATTGGTCTTCATCAGAACCTTCTCATGCAACATGTTGGAATGAGAACTTTTATCTCCACCATCAGCTCCTATAAGATAACCATTGAGTGAACTAAAGACATGATTAACAGCAGTTTAAGGTTGCACTGATATCAAGCTTTGTGGTTATAGATTTGGATTCAAATGTCTTAACTTAAAAATATAAATACAACGGTTATTCAAACATTATCTGATGGAACAAATGTGAATGACAGGAAAGCTAAATGAAGATTTCTAAGACCTTGCCTCCTCAAGGACAGTCAGTGGTCTGGAACATTTTAACCTGCGGGGACCATGAGAGCAAGACCATGAGGAAGAGGAGCCTGCAGATGGAGAGACCTTCACTCTCACCTCACTCTGTAGAGACTGAAGCCACCTGATGGTCCAGAGAGGGACGGCAATGTAAGAGTGTTGTGTTGAATCCAGTCATGGTTGTGTTTCCTGCACCGTGCAGCCTACAGCTGAGGACCCTCAGCTTTGTTCATGTTTCCACACAATGACCCTCAGAAGGCTGACGGATCCTCAGCCACCACCCACTGCTTCCTGCCTCAGCTAACAATAGACAGTTTGACGTCTCATAGTGCTTACCACACAGAATGCCCTGCCAGAGTCCATTAATATTCATGCCAATGACATGCGTGTGCTGGAACCGTGAACATGAACATATGCAGATTATTATAGAAAACTCCACAGTGAAGCAGTTAACATTGTTTTACTGACCACAATAAAATAAATATCAATCAATAAATATATGTATGTGTATATGTATATGTAGCCTGTGCGTATAAATATATATATAGTTGCTAATCTTATCATAGCTTTTTAAATCTATTTTATTGTGTCTCACAAGCTGAGAATGAGGTACATTCTCAGCTTTCTTACTTGATTTGTCCTTTTCCTTTTCAGCTCATCAGTCTGTGAAGCTCTTTAAACTGCACTAACCTGTATGAAAAGTGCGGAAAAAATAAAGTTTGATTAATTTATTGATTTGTTGATATATATCTATATGATTGTAGGCTTTCATAGAATAATATGAAATAACAGATACATATCTAACACTGAATTAGCCTAATTAATAATCTATACGCCCAAGGAATATATTAATAGAATGTAGAATGTAGAATAGAATGTATAGGTAGAGTCTTATTATTATTAATATTATCATTATTATTATTATTATTATTATTATTATGAAGTCATGTTTTCAGAGATTGTCTATTTGTTTGTTTGTTTTTACNAGCTGAGGACCCTCAGCTTTGTTCATGTTTCCACACAATGACCCTCAGAAGGCTGACGGATCCTCAGCCACCACCCACTGCTTCCTGCCTCAGCTAACAATAGACAGTTTGACGTCTCATAGTGCTTACCACACAGAATGCCCTGCCAGAGTCCATTAATATTCATGCCAATGACATGCGTGTGCTGGAACCGTGAACATGAACATATGCAGATTATTATAGAAAACTCCACAGTGAAGCAGTTAACATTGTTTTACTGACCACAATAAAATAAATATCAATCAATAAATATATGTATGTGTATATGTATATGTAGCCTGTGCGTATAAATATATATATAGTTGCTAATCTTATCATAGCTTTTTAAATCTATTTTATTGTGTCTCACAAGCTGAGAATGAGGTACATTCTCAGCTTTCTTACTTGATTTGTCCTTTTCCTTTTCAGCTCATCAGTCTGTGAAGCTCTTTAAACTGCACTAACCTGTATGAAAAGTGCGGAAAAAATAAAGTTTGATTAATTTATTGATTCGTTGATATATATCTATATGATTGTAGGCTTTCATAGAATAATATGAAATAACAGATACATATCTAACACTGAATTAGCCTAATTAATAATCTATACGCCCAAGGAATATATTAATAGAATGTAGAATGTAGAATAGAATGTATAGGTAGAGTCTTATTATTATTAATATTATCATTATTATTATTATTATTATTATTATTATGAAGTCATGTTTTCAGAGATTGTCTATTTGTTTGTTTGTTTTTACTGGTCTTGGTGGGGGGATGGGACATGGATCCGGTTAAAGAGAGTTAAATGTTTTTATTCACTTTTCTTATGCGAAAAAAGTGCTTTATCCAACATTTCTGTGTCTGGTTAGTTTATTACCTCATTATAAAGCGCGGCACAGTGTAGCAGTGGTTTGCACCAACGTCTCACAGTAAAAAAACCGGACCTTTCTCCCGTGCTGAAGTGGGTTCTGACAACCTGTCAAGGTGTCGGCTCCCCCGCCCCTCCCTCAATGTCCAGCCCCCCTCCTTCTCTCTAAACTGCAGCTACAACTGATGGATGTTTACTGTTGTTGATGTTCTTGTTGTTAGCCTAGGTTATTTAAATGCAGATTTAACATACAAGGTTCAGTTTCTGTGTTGTATTGATTTAATGAGGTCTTCCCTGGTTCAGGCCGCAGCCCCGCCCATGGTGCAAATCGGTACTTTTAATCCTGCTGACAAACCGACAAACAAACAAAACCTAATTGTAATAAAAATAATAATAATAATAATTATTACTATCATTAAAATAACAATAATTCAACACTAGATGTTAGGGTCATCCTAATACATGAATTCTGACATGCTATTGGCCTAATGCATTATAGCTATTATGACCTTCATTGGGTGTATATTATATTATATTATATTATATTATATTATATTATATAAATGTATATAATAATGATGTTGTGTATGAA
Organism: Seriola dumerili; assembly: GCF_002260705.1. Taxonomy (NCBI): domain Eukaryota; kingdom Metazoa; phylum Chordata; class Actinopteri; order Carangiformes; family Carangidae; genus Seriola; species Seriola dumerili. The sequence goes on from NW_019174263.1 coordinate 591,664, forward strand.
CAGCTCCGTCTCTCAATCTCGAGGATTAGATTTATATCATCTGTTATTCTGAGTTGGGCTCCAAATAGACTTTAACAAATTTTCTTCTTTCTGCCGCTTCTTGTGTGTGTGTGTGTGTGTGTGTGTGTGTGTGTGTGTGTGTGTGAGAGAGAGAGAGAGAGAGAGAGAGAGAGAGAGAGAGAGAGAGAAAGAGAGATAGAGAAAGAGAGATCACCGCTCCGCTCCTCTGTCCAGGCATTCTCACCGAGGAGGCAGCGTGCGTCCATCACATGACCCGCCCTCCACCAATAGCGCTGGAGGAGCCTAACTTTTGTGATAGGGGAAGCTCAGTAAAGCGCGAGCGGGACTGAAGGAGTTTCACTCAGAGCTCCTGATGGTCACCATCAAACCCCCGGGTCTGGTCTGAATGGTCGTGAAACCAGAGTCAGTGTAGACACCGTCCGTCCGGATCTGTGCTCTTTTTTATTGTGTCCTGCTGTGCAGCTCACGCGAGGCTGCAGCTACACCTGCACCAGGTTTGAATCCTCAGCCACTCATCAGTGACTGACCCGCGGCTGTTTGCTGTTCAGATGTTGGGAGACAAGGCTCACGGTAAGTCTGAGCTCTTCTTCCCGGTCTGTGTGTTCTACAGGTGGACGAACTGCACACAGTAAATCCACTGATCAATCACCTGCTGTTTCATTAGGATCAATCATTTCCTGATCAGTTGTCTGATCAGGAGGTGACTGTAATTTATATTTAACAAAAACAGTTTTTTTCTCCTTTTTGTCAACAGCTCCATTTAAAAACTTAAATAAAATGAAAGACGAACAGAAACAGTCAAAACAATTCACAGAAATATCGAAATATTATAGAAAAAATTTCAAAAGAGGCGTATAGGTAGGCTATCATTATTAGTGGCTTGATTCAGTTTAAAACTTCATGATATATATTATAATCATTTCCTGAGTATAACAACAAAAATAAATTCATCATTTCATTTAATGTAACAGAACGCGAATAATAATAATAATAATAATAATAATAATGATAATGATAATGATAATGACAATGATAATAATAATAATGATAATAATAATGATAATAATAATAAGAATAGTGTTTTTCAACTGTTTCTTTTTTTTTTTAAATAATACATTCCGTTGTCGTCAGCAGAGGCACATAACTCCTCACGCGCCGGCCGCGCCTAGCTGAGCGCGGCTGCTGTTTCACCGCTGTGTCCGCGCGGGACATCGACGTGAGCTGCAGGATTCGCTGATGTGATATTAATCAAACACACTGAAGTGTAGAGATAAATCATCTTCATCCTCTTCACGCTGACTGATGAAGGTTTCACCTTCAGGCCTAGCGCTGCCGCCGCTGGAAGAATAAACGTGTTTGATGACGGTAAAACCACAATTCACCTCAGTCATGATTCACTGTGAGGAGAAACCTACTGTCATAAATACACAGTGTAAAGTTAATGTGAGCGGGCTGAAGCTGATCTGCCTGTGATAATAATAATAATAATAATAATAATAATAATAATAATAATAATAATAATAATAAAATGTAATAATCATAATCATAATTAAAAAAAAAAGTTCTTATGAGTCCGAGTGGAGACCGCAGCTTCTTTATTATGTTTTATATCAGGCCGTGAGGACGTTTTAATACATCAACTGAATGTTTTATTAACATGTGATCTGTATTTACATTGAAATAAAACTCAGTAGCACAGAAACAGATTAAAGATTAAAAGAACGTCAACTTTATGAAATTACTTCTTTTAATAGAAAAGAGAAAACAACACACAAAGTTTTCTACGTTTTTTCCTCAACATGTTTATATTAGTCTCATATAGTTTCTTCTTGATGCATCAGTATTAAAATCTGATAATAAAAGGCTGGTGGCGAATCACTGTTCTGCTGGTTAGTTAGTTTACAAGTTAGTTAGTTTACTAGCTGGTTAGTTTACTGGTTAGTTGGTTTACTGGCTGTTACTGACGCTGTGGTGAAAAGGCTCCTGGTCTCTCGGTCATCTCGGAGACGGAGTCTCTGGGAAGACACATCACTCCAAACTGTGAGTTCATTCAAATATTGTTGAGGACAGTTCTGTCCTCCCACAATATTAGCAGGGACATGTCCCTCGCGTCCACATGCAGACCCTTATCGATGACACAATTCTCCGTAGAAATAGGCAAGTATCAGATAGGCCTATTATGTTGGAAATATTTCCGACATTCTTGATGTAAAACTAAAGATTCACCATTTTAATAAAGCGGCAGAAACATCCAACACAACACAGCTGATAATAACCTGTATTTTAATAACCTGTATTAATATATTTATATATTGTGGGCTTTAATAAAACAAACAGAAACCATTCCTTCATTACAGTACAATAGGCTACATATTAGATAAATATTATTATAATTTCGATCAAATACGTAAATGTTAGTGGAAGTTTATTTACATAATTCTTGTTGCCTTTTTGTATTTTAATGTCAGATTACATTTTCAATTTATGCTTCTTTATTTCAAAGTGATTAAACTGAGAAATGTAAATATTATTTTTGCCCAATAGAAGACAATGAGAATTAATATTAAAATATGAAATCCTGTTCTAACTCACATTTTCATCTTATTTCATTTTTGGATTTTTCTTTATAAATAATTTGTTTACATTACACACTCAGTTTGCCGCGTTGTCCTTGGTGTGTGTGTGTGTGTGTGTGTTTCATGGCAGAAGTGTAGATGTTTTCATCCAAGCATTAGAAATATTATGCAGAATGTGCGTAATAATATGCAAATATTGTGCAGGTGTGACTCTGAAGGTTATGGAATACACATATGATGATGACCTGGAAGAGCTGTGTCCTGTGTGCGGAGACAAAGTGTCCGGGTATCACTACGGTCTGCTCACCTGCGAGAGCTGCAAGGTACAAAAAGCCACATCCAAGCTTCCTCCTGTAATCCTGCTGTAACACAGTCCGCTGATTAATCAGTCATTATGATCGATAACCTATAATAAATGTATTAAAATATTGTGTCATTTAAAGAGAATTCTTGGCGGGCTGTCTTAAATCATTTTGTCTGTTTAAGTAAAATATAAAAATGCAACATGAACTCACTGTAAACATTTGATTTTAGCCGCAGTGCATGTCGGGTCCTGTTCAGTGTATTTACGCGCTCATTCAGCAGCCGTGTTATTTCGACCTCACGAGTTTACATGTTAAAAAGTGAAACATGTTCAGCCCCACGTGTTTTTCATGTTTGTCACGCACCCCCGTGTTTCAGGGTTTCTTCAAGAGGACGGTGCAGAACAACAAGAGGTACACGTGCGCGGAAAACCAGGAGTGTAAAATAGACAAGACCCAGAGGAAGAGATGTCCCTTCTGTCGCTTCCAGAAATGTCTTAACGTCGGGATGAGGCTAGAAGGTGAACTTCACTTTAAATCACACGCGCTCCTGCCGCCATTTCATTATCACTTTATTAGTTTACTCTTCTTTTTTTCTGGGAGGGAGAAAATGTCTGTTTTTGACATTTGGCTGCATATTTGATCATCCTGTAATGTTGATAATAATAATAATGTAGCTGCACTTAATGTGTGTGTGTGTGTGTATGTATGTATGTATACATACATACGTACATATATATATATGTACACATATATCAATGATAAATTGACAATTTTATCACAGAGAAAAAAACCCTGATTTGTGGGCCAGTGGTTCTCATGTTGTTTCCTACACACACATTAATTCCCAGACAGCAATGCAGGAAAGCACCTGCTTCCGTAGCAGAAAAGGACACATTCTTGACTTACTGATAAAACCCGGAGCCTCCCCTGTTTTAAATCAAACGCTCTATTTAGGCTGGAAGGAGGAGTGAAGCAGCACAGACTCTGGGGAATCTCTCAGGCCTAAAAAGGGAAGCAACATGTCAGTTATTCTCTCAGTGAAGAGTCTAGATTCTTATGATTTTACTCTCACACTGTTTCATGTGTGAATCTGTGTTTCGCCTCTCGTCTCTTGTGTGACAGCTGTGCGTGCAGACCGCATGCGTGGGGGGAGAAATAAATTCGGGCCCATGTACAAGAGAGACAGGGCCTTGAAGCAGCAAAAGAAGGCTTTGATTCGATCCAACGGGTTCAAGCTGGAGAGCGCCGCTCCTCCGCCGGCCTCGCCACTGCAGACCGACTACGGCTTCACTGGCACCCTGCACACCCTGCCCACCATCTCCAAAAGCCTGCTTCCCTCCACCCCCAGCTCCATCACCCCCACAGACTACGAGGCAAACCTCTATGGACCCCCGTCCCTGGGCATGGCCATGCAGTCCCATGTGCCCCTCACCTCCCAGTACCAGTACACAGCCTTCCCCGGCAGGGTAATCAAAGCCGAGTGTCCCGACTACACCAGCTCCCCCGAGTCTCTGACAGGATACCCCTACCCTGACATGTACCCTTCGGCCTCGCCGCAGCCCCCAAGCCTGCCACCGCTGGTTCTGGAGCTGCTGCGCTGCGACCCAGACGAACTGGTGGTACAGAATAAGATCGTTGCTCACCTGCAGCAGGAACAGGGGGGGCGGGGCCGGCTGGACAAACCCAGCACCTTCAGCCTCATGTGTCGCATGGCGGACCAGACTCTCTTCTCCATAGTGGAGTGGGCTCGGAGCTGCATCTTCTTCAAGGAGCTTAGGGTGAGTACCAAGCCCTTTATGTACGAATATGAATATGAATATGAATATGTATGAATGAAGTGAGGGTGACAGCGACCCTGCAGGGAAACACTCCTTTGTCTGTCTTTTCTTTCATCCCTCCTTACATCAACGCTCCTGATTTCAGTCACAAAAATCGCTTGTTTCAATAAATGAACTGGTTGAGGAACAAAGGATGAGAATCTGTTCCTCTCCACAGTTTCTCAACATGTTAATAGCACTAAACATAACAGGAACAAGGTTACATCACATCTGCTTTGGAACAGGAGAAGAAAGACTGTTTTTCAGACCAGGGAGCTTGTTTTAAGTCTGTTCACAGAGTTCACGCCTCATATTCCTCTGCAGCATGAAAACATGCATTCACACTGATCAAGTTGACTCATACATCCACAATGCACTCACAGTTCACTGGCCGTACGTGCAGAACACACCCGCAGCCACTTTAGGCAACAATGCATTTTTGTATGTGGTGAAATTCAGCTGACAGAGAGAAAGTTAAATGTTAAATTAAATGTTTGCAGTGATGGATTCACTGAATCAAGCACCATGAGACTGAGAGGGACAACACCAGCTGCTACATCAACACATAGATGATCAGACACACTTACAGGAGCACAGACCCACCCACCTTCACACCTCCATGTTGATCTCAGCTGCTCACCTGTAGAGTCTCATGAGTGTGTCTTGCGGTCGATGTCATCACGGTGCTGCAGTAGCTGTTGGAGCCGTATTTAGAAAAATCTGTAGATGCAGAATTTTGACTGATTTTGAAATATAAAGTTTAACTTATGAAATACTCATATTATTTTGAATAAACTGGACGCAGAAGCAGAATATGGATGATGTGATTACCTGATACTCACCTGTGCAGGTGCTGGTTACCTGACATGGTCCTGCTGTGTCTCTTCTGCTGCAGCCTGTCAGGAGCTTTTTGGAGTTGTTAGCATTCAGGTTAGAGAACGGAGACCAACAGTTTTCATGTTTAGTCACATTAAAATCCTGTTTTGATTATTATTTTCTTTTGGAAAATATTAAGTATATTATTCAATAAAATCCAGTTTCAGATATTGAACATATTTTACATCCGGCTGCTTTATAAGTGTGTGTGTCGTTACTCCACCTGACCTCCGCTGGTTAAAGATCATTCTAATGGATTAGCCACTACAGTAGGAGACACACACACACACACACACACACACACACACACACACACACACACACACACACACACACAGTTAAAATATGGTGCTTGACAATAAGATTGTATGAGTGAACATGATTTGCAGTAAAATATCCACAAGCTTGAGGCAGATAGAGATGAGTCCATAACTACAACAGATACACAAAGCTTTTTATGAAATGACTGTATCACATATTGATTCATTAAATTATGGTGCATCATTAACATTTTACATTTTATCTGCTTGATGGATCCGGTTTTCTGTCTCTGGTGTTGCACGTCACACACAATGATGTCTAATAGACATGTTCAAAAAGAGATTATTTCTATTCATGACAGCTGTATTTTAATGAACCATGACACAATTATGTTTAATGTGATGATGTCGCAGCTCAAACAATGTAAAGTTACTATAGAGCTGTTCTATTTTATTTGGCCAATCAAAGCTCTTTACATCACAAACCACATTCATGTGGCTCAAGGACACTTCAACATCTGGGAATCAAACTGTCGATCCTCCCACTCTACCCCCTGAGATACAGCAGTGTCTCCTTGGTGCGCGTGCGCGCGCGCACACACACACACACACACACGCGCACATGCGCAGTTACTATAGAGCTGTTCTATTTTATTTGGCCAATCAAAGCTCTTTACATCACAAACCACATTCATGTGGCTCAAGGACACTTCAACATCTGGGAATCAAACTGTCGATCCTCCCACTCTACCCCCTGAGATACAGCAGTGTCTCCTTGGTGCGCGTGCGCGCGCGCACACACACACACACACACACGCGCACATGCGCACACACACACACACACACACACACACACACACACACACACACACACACACACACACACACACACACCTCTCTGAAGGGGAATGATTGGACATCCATCTGTGTCTCAGGCTGTGTCTTTGTGAGTGTGTTGGAAAGCTGATTCAATGTCTCGTGCTGCACAGATCAATACTGTCACTGTTCTGCTGCTGCTGACAACATGGCTGAACACACCTGCTGCTCCAAGTGAAAATGGAGGATGATAATTCTTTTGCAACGAATCAGACTTGTTACACAACAATGACGAGCCACGGTCAAAGTGAGTGTGACCAACCAGTTAAACAGTTTAACTGAAGATTTGATTCTGGCTTTGGTGACAAATACAGTTGATTTATTCAGGTACAGTTACAGTCCTGCACTGTTAAATGTTTTGCTGTTAAAAAACAGTAAACAACTGGAAGCAGGGTTGCCCTTATTTTACTGTAAAATTAACGGTACCATGCTGTTGCTGATATTTAGTTTGCTACTGTTTTTGTAAATACAGCAAAAAGCTGTTATTTCCTGCTATTCCAGTAAAATACTGTTTATTTACACTTTTTTCACAGGAACTATATTTGCAGATTTTTACTGTAAACTGTAGTGCATATATAAAACATGCTGCTGTATAAACTATTGATAAATTAACTGCTAACAAAAAGAACCACAGTGATTTATTTTTTTCCCTGAACTTTATGAGTTGATTAATTATTCCTTGGCAGTCTTGCTATAAAAGTCTATGTTTTAATACATTGAATAAATGTGGTCTTTAAAATTGCAACTTAAAATTTTAAGAGAAATAATACTGCTTCAAAGTGTCTTTTCAAACCACGTCTCTCTTTATTACGCTTGTGAAAACACAACACGCAAATAAACCAAAATTTCAGTCATTTAAAAAAGATCTCTAACAAGTGTTGTATTCTGCATGAACATTTAACACTGAACGCAAATAAACACAACCACTTGATTATTTTTGATAATATTTCTTGTCTAACATAAGCTGTCGTACTGTATGGGAATATTTATAAGGATTGTATGAGGGAATAGCTTAAGGAGTGAATGAGAGGCCAAGTGAACTGAAAAAAGAGTATGGCTAAGACATTAACAGTGTGTGAGTGAGTGTGTGAACTGACTTATGTAGAGTCTCACTCAAAGTCCTTCATTTCTTTAGTAGACTGGAGACACAAGGCTTGACTGATGCCATCTTTTTCTGGGTGACCTTCCCCATTTTCCAAGACTTTGACCTGCCCAGCCTTGGTGCCTCTGTCAGGATTTACCCCCATGAATGTCCTGAAAAACAAGAGTGTGTATTCAGGGTTGGTGGGGAAATAGGACAGTGTACTTTCATGGTGCAGATTAAGTAATAGTTGTTTCGCCTTGATTAGTGTCAGAAAAGCTTCCTTCACATGCTCAACTCAACTCAACTCAACTCAACTCAACTCAACTCAACTCAACTCAACTCAACTTTATTTATAGAGCACTTTAAATACAGCCAAAGCTGATACAAAGTGCTGTACATACAGTAATAACATAAAAACATAAAAACATAAAAAACATAAAAAACAACGATAAAATAGCAAATAAAAAACAGTAAAAGCAATAAAACAAATGCCGTCTCATGCTGGATCAAAAGCCAAGGAATAAAAGTAGGTTTTTAGATGGGTTTTAAAAATGGACAGTGAGGGAGCTTCTCTAATGTGGAGAGGTAAGTCGTTCTACAAAGTGGGAGCAGCAACAGAAAAAGCTCTGTCTCCTCTGAGCCTCCGCTTAGACCTCGGTACCTCCAGGAGCAGCTGATCAGCTGACCTGAGGCACCGGGCAGGAGCTTAGGGGTGAAGCAGCTCAGAGAGGTAGGGTGGGGCCAGACCATTTAGGGATTTAAAAACGAATAAAAGAATCTTAAAATGAACTCTAAACTGCTCCAGTAATCAGATGTTTTAGGCAGCTTGTATGTAACCTGTGAGACGAAACTCAACAGACATGATCAAAGCTGCTGTGAGCAGTACCAGTTGAAAGATGTAAGTATCTAACCTTTGAATTAATTCCAGTGTGCATGCAGTATCATCTTGGGACTGGAGATTGAAGCTGTAGTGAGTAGAAAAGACTGAAGCGAGCGTGGTCTGCTGGCTGTGTGACCTCATAAATGACGTGCCCCTTAATGCTGCTCATGAAGTGGTGAATACAGCTTCCTGAGAAAACAGCACTGACATTGTCACACTGCAAATGGCACGTGCCAGGGAAACTGAAATCCTTCTACCCGTTCACAGATGAGTTCTGTTTTTTTGCTATATACATTATAAGGTGTTGGGATATAGAGCTGAACCATGTGGAACAGCCACATTATGTCTGTTCATTGTAATAATAGTGGAAATAACATATGATGACAGTTTAGCTAGCTGGCTAACATTAGTAAACAAGCTCTCGGTCAATTCAGTCCCGACAGTAAAGTAACGTTATCTAAATAAAATCAGCAGCGTCCTTTGGAGACGTGCGTTTAGCAGATGCTAACACAAAGTGAAGTTAAGATGAAACTCACCTTGTAGTGGAGGATCAGGATCAGAGTCCAGCTCCTCTCTCTGCCACACGGTGAAATGGGTGATAGAAAGTAACCATTCCAGTGTTACCGATGTTTTCAGATCAAAACAGAAGCTTTTTTTTTCCTGCTTAGCAATGCACAGCTAATACCTCGGAGTAGCTAACGTTGCTGAAAAAGTTACACACTGTTTGCTTGTGTTTGTGTGTCAGCTCAGATCTGACTCAAAATGACTTTAAACTTAATTCAAGTCCAATGCTTTTTACATTCACTTGGATACAGTTCATTTTAGCGAAATAACCCTAAACATAAAGATAAGTCAGGAGGAGATCTCTGGCTTAAAGACTAACATTACAAGTAAAATCACTCGTCTTGTTTGATGGCATTCTACTAGATAATCAATACAACTTGATTGGAAATGTGATGTATTTTGCCTATGTTAACAAGCAAGGCAAAAAGGCACTCAATTATTCATTTGAAGGATGAAGATTAAAAAAAATCTAAACTGCATTGTCCAGTCAAACATGTCTCACTCTGTTTTCCCAAAATGCATTGCAAAAAATACTTTAAATTACTGTTTTCTTTCCTCCAAGCAAGCTCGTTCCCTCCTCCATCTACACCACGCCAGAGTTCTCAGTCTGTAAAACAGAGACTTTCAGTGGTGTTTTAGTCCTGACAGGCAGAAACTCAGACTTTTGGAAACAGTGACGTAGACACCACCTCGCCTCCTGATTGGCTCTCAACATGATAATGAATTACAGTGTTACCGACCTTGTTGTCTTTGCTAGCAGCTGTTGTTGAGTTGAATTATGCGTTTTAATGCTACAACTCTTTGCTATTCCTCGTTTTTGCAGAGTAGACAATCTGCCTCCTGCTTACACCAGCACACGCCCAGTGTTTGGGATTGGTCATGTGACATGTGTTTTCAGGTGTGTTAGTGTGGAGGGAGATTATTTCTAATATAGAGCTAAAACACTCGTCTGGACCCGTCAGTCCTCTACTGCTGGTCACTAAGTGAACAATTCACATTAAAATGAAATGCTTGTATTTTGGCAGGACACATGTTATTTATGTTTATCTGGAAATTACCCAGCTAAATGAAACAGAAGCGGAACGTGATGAACAGATCCCTGCAGTGTGTAAAGCTTTGTCTAGTTTCTGTCCGTCTGAGCAGCACAACATCTTCAATCTGCCTCATATTGACCTGTGTCTTACTATTATCACTTAAAGCTCCATCCAGTCTAAAGGTCGATGTCCATGTGTAGTTTAATTATAAAGCAGGTCTAGGTTCTATATTAATACTGTGAAAAGTGCTCAGTCCACAGCCTGTATTCAGAAACTGAGCCTTAAAAGCAGCCATCAGGAGCTCTGGAACTTTGTGATGTCACAACGAAGTAGTCACCAAGCCCCACCCACCTGGACCCACCATCCACACCCTTTTTTTTGTTGTTTTAATTTGTTTGTTGTTGTCTTTCTGTCAGAGACTTTTTGACTTTTTTAAGTTATTGTTTCCAGGTTTTATATATATATATGTATATATATATATATATATATATATATATATGTGTATTCAGTTTTCAGTTGCTGTTTGATTTGGTTTAGGTGCCACAACAAACAAACTTCTCTGATGTCATAATGACGTTCAGAAGTCAAAGCATCACTGCGCAGCCTTCCCAAAGATAGAAATATGAGAGTTTGTTTTTTTATATATTTGTTTTTATTTTAGTCCAGATTTGACCATCTATTCAGCTCATTTCAGCTCTGACTGACCATCGCAATTTGAGTTTTATCAAATTACAGTCGCAGGCTACAGTCCGTTACTTGTGGTTGGCCTATCAGCCAATCAGAAGAGAGACTCAGAGAAGCCTGAGAGAGGAGATGTAAAACTACATTGAGATAGTTTTTGGTTCTTAAAACCACAAATATATCTTTTTATGGATCAACACTTCAAATAAACAAAATGTAAACTCTGCTTAAAAAATGACAACATCATAATAATGTTAACACAGATGCTACAGATATACAACAGTACATACAGTAGACACTGTGTTAGCTGGACTGTCCGAGGTACAAATTACAAATACGACAAATCTGAGAGATGGATATCTCAGATTTTCTTGTTTTGTCATTCAGCTGCAGCAGCATCCATTTAGTTGGATAATCTTTTATTAAGTCATTTAATTTAAAATGATGTGCTCATTTATAACACCACAGCAAAGTGTGATCAGTTCAACATCAGAGCACCATTTAATGATCTTGACAGTAAATATAATCTGCTTTCTGAATCCATAAACCAAAGCCAGGGTCTGAAAATGACTAAACATGATGACTGAATTCTCAGTTTGTGAGAACATCAGGAGGATCCGTCTTTTTGTTGTTTCTTTCACAGCATCCTTGTCTCAGAGACAAAGACCACATTGTGGTGATGATGTGATTTGTTGCATCTTCTCAGACTGACAACAAGGTATCTCTATGCTGCAGCCTGTGTTAGAGGAAGACTGGGCTGAGCTGCTGAGAGAGGAGAGAAGCTCAGAGGAGGCGATACATTACGACTGATCACATTCTTTATGTGTGTTAAAGTCCAATGATCCATAGCAGTGTGTGATGTGTGATGAAATCCTCCAGGGCACAGGAAACAATAGCTGTAAAATTGTTGTTGAACTCATTTGTATTTTTAGCATTGTTTGATTTAGTCTCACTCTGTAGCTGCAGCATTAAACTGGTCTGAGCCCCATGTGCAGCCTTTAAAACATGCAATTGTGGTGCTTGTGAGGATCATCAGGGATGGTCTTAAACCCCTGTAAAATTAATGTGTGAGAGTTTTACTATCACATTAGAAAATAATATAGCCTTCATGGTCTCAGTTCTTTTCTGGTCGTTGCACTGACAAGAAGATTTCAACAGACATTTTTCTATATTAAACCAAAACGACAATCCTTCCCCAACGCTGCGAGTGCCAAAATGAAACCACCAAAAAAAAAGAAAGAAAAATGAGTCATGCTCTAGTTGCTGTGAGCCGACATTCTTTCACAGCCTGTCGCTCTGTGTTCACAGAGATTTAAAACGTTTCCTCATTGTGCTGTTTCACATTAATAAAGATAAATATAGTTTATAATCTACTTATGGCTCTGATAATGTGGACATTTAAATTGCTGTTTTGGTTCGGACAGACCTGACAACACATAGGTGACAGTGTGTGAGTGTAATGAATGTAAATTAATTTTCAGGTGTCAGAAAATATAAATCTAAAATGAAAATGTAGGTTTTCTGCTTCAGGCAGTATTTGCTTTTGCCAAAATGAAGTGATCATTTTCATTTGCGTGTCATCAATAAACCCCCTCATAGGAAAATGTGAGTTTTCCTGTTTTAAGCTTCTTTTCAGTAAAGTAATCATTTATTTTATGACCATAACAACAGAGAGCTTTGTGTTTTACACATCTAATGTGTCTGTGTTGACAGTTAGAGCATTTTTATGTTCCGTGGACGGAGGACATGGACAGTGAGAACAAAGCTGTGCATGTTTTTGCCAAGAAAGCCTCCCGCAAAAAAGAGCCGTCCCCCCGGCTGGATTATTACATTCCACGCAGACGATAACGGGGGAATGTCAGTCCTCCGCCGCAGCTCTGCGCCCCACTCGTCTACATTGTTATTAAATTGTGAGCAGAATGGCAGCTATTGATTGCTGCGGCTCCCCAGCGGTGGCCTTTGTCATGTCTTGTGTTTGACCCTCCATTCACCTGTTGAACATGGGAGATGTTGCTGAGGGAGAGCACACAATGAACATGGTAAATGTGCTGCTACTAGAGGCAGTGTGCCGGAGACAGTCAATTTAAAAGTAACGTGGCCAAAAAAGATTTTGAAGAGTTTTGTTCAAAAATGGCTGTAACAGATCTCCACTCTGAAGCACCCAATACAGAAACAGTCTCAGAAAGGCTGCACGCAAGGTAAAGCTTACTAAATATTCAGATTTGTCCTGTGTATCCGTGTAGCACTTTACAATTTTTTCCTGCAGTGTTGGATTTAATCTTGTATTTCAGCAGGTTTGCTGGTGAGGAGCAGCACAGGTTAAGTCTGTTTCCAGTCTGTCTGCAGCGTGTCCATAAGCCTCCACAGTAATACTGAATATTAAAGCAGTTGATTTTGGCCGTGCTGCTCTGTGTCCTCTGCAGCTCACTCTACAAACTTCCTCTACGTGGTTTAAAAACTCTGTGCACATATTTAGTCTCTACTGATAATTCCTCAGAATATAAGGAATGGCAGCATTGACAGTGTGAATAAAAATGTCTTGTCTGAATTTAAATCGCTGCTCCTGGTTTTGTTAAAGCGTGATACCAGTGTGATATATTTCTAGAATGCCAGTCACTGATATGAAATTAGTCTCTTCTGCTCATTTTATTATTTCAACTCCCAGTTTCATCCACCATCTGTGGAAGATCGTGGGTTGGACCTGGCAGTAAGTCTGCAGTAACCCTTTAAGCCTAAATAAGAATTGCTGAAAATATTTATTTGTCTTGAATTTCATACAAAAAACACAACAAAACAAGCAAACTACAAATCAGTGTGTCTGACATGAAGTGAATGAGAAATGGCAGTAAAAAGATAAAACATGCAAATATAAACCACATGTTACAAATTGACTGATCAAACAATGTTATTGGGAATGATAAAATAATATAATAATTCATAGTTTTACTGGTGTTAAAAGGTCAACAGTGGCCTAAACTCTAAACTGTGTTAATGTAACAAGAAGGTGGTGAAAAAAAAATGTCATGAGGGTGACTCTGCTCACCCCTGAACCAGGACTGTGCTGCACAGTCATGGCTGTGAGATGACATATGTCTGTAGAGCCGCTCTTCCCTGTTTTTTTTGGCTGCAGCTGAGAGTCCGACTCGTCCTGGAGAGGAAGCGCAGGAGGTCGCCGAGACCTCTTGCTTCCTTAACCCCTTTCTTTATCATTGTACACCCAGACCCCCCCCACCACCACCACCATCACCCCCACCCCCCATCCATCGCTGCACCAGTCCAGAAGAGTGTGTGGCCCCTCCCCTCTTCCACTGATATATCGTTTCATTCAGATAGACAGTAATTCTGTCAGCTCCGTGTCAGACCAATGTGTGTTTGGGCCTATTAGCAGCTGTGGCTACAAAATTACTGACTGTTGTGTCCTTCACTTTGGAGACAATATTGCACACCCATCCCCTACAGCCAGGGCAGATGAGGAGAGGGTTTGGCGGGGGTGGGGGTGGAGTGTAAGGGAGAGGTGAACAGGTTGAGGAGGTCTCAGATGATCATAAATACACAACATGCAATAGCTCATACGCTGAAGACATCAGCACACACTGACAAACACACCCACTGTCACACACACACACACACACACGTTTTTTATAATATATAATTATCTAATAATCAGTGTTATTTAGTTATATTGAAAAATATCACATATGGCAGGAAATATCATGACATAAGAGATTATCGTATGGTGATATTTTTATAATTAAATTATATTGTAGTTTTTATATTTAGTTTTTTTAGTTTTATTTATACATAATTATCTAATATTATATTATCAATATCAATATATTAGATATAATCAAATATCAGACTAAGCCTATAGATAGTAAAGACTATATATATATTATATGGTTCTATCTGCATTCTGAGCAGTGTTGAGATATTGAACTTCAAAGTTTTTGTGTGTATTCTACACGTATAGTATAGTCTATTCTAAGTGTATTCTACACTATAAATATCAAAATCCTATTAGATTTGTAAATGGAGTTTTTTGGAACAGGTCAAATGCAGGTAGAACCTTGTAATCCTGAGAACTCGCATTTGATTCTATCTCGCAAAACATGAAAAGAAGCAACGATTTTCAAACAGTACTCATCATTAGCTTTAAAACATGACATCAGTGTTGTAACAGAACTTCTACATGTAACAGAAAGTTAAACTGAATGTTTTTCATGATGATTCATTATTTTCTCATTCTAACAAAGCATTGCAGGTTCTGTATAAAGGTCAGTGCTAAATATTTGTTCCAGTCAGAGGACAGTCAGATATAGGAAGCATTAGTTTAAGTTTCTTTTAGGTTGGATAGAAGTAAGTGCAGCAGGTCAGTGTAAAGGCAGGTTTAGATTTGTTTTATTCTGTTTCTGTATTTTTTTTTTTTGGGGGGGGGGGGGTGTGAATGAATGAATGAAATTATTGTGACCCTATCAATTCAAATGTAGACTATTTAATTACGTTTAAGGTGTTAGCTGGCTAGCATGCGAACAGTGAAAATAGTGAACTTGCCCTGCATTTGTAACCTCACATTACGGGACATTTCCTCATCTCTTCCCCTTTTCCCGCCTTCACTGAACAGTGGGTCACTTGACAGAGAAGCAGAATGTGATTGGTTGTCTTGTATGCATTCAAGAGCTGATTGTCTCAGAAGTAGAACCATATAAAACCCAGTTGGAGTTGAACCTTTTGTTTTCTCTATAAGAAGTCCAAAAAAAACACACATCTCACCTGACATTAATATTTCGTCAGAATAGAAGAAGAATAAAAATATGTGAATAACTCAATGTCAGATAGAAGCTTATATTTCCACAGGGATGGTGTATATTCAGTTTCAAATATATGGCAGAGTGAGCTTACACATAGAGACAGAGAAGGAAACATACTGTACATAACACAACAACACAGAGTGATAGAGAATACACCTGAGAAAGGAGGATATTGATTTCCTGTGTACGGGACAAATGTAGAGGAATAATCTATCTACACATCTGAAGGAATATCGATCAGGATTTTCAGGGTTTAATCAACAAAGCTACAACATGAACATGTGAGTGAAGCTTGGACTGTAGATCTGCCTTAAAGGGACAGTACAGGATAAGAGGCAGGGTTGTGTGAGGTTCTTATACGTAGTCAGTGTATTTCGTACCTACAGTAGATTTGGTTTGGATCGCTCCCAGTCTGGTTCTGCTGTGGACGAGGACAGCAGCAAAAAAAGTCCCACAGAAAGAATCCAACCAGCTGATCTGCAGCGTAATACAGTGCACGTGGTGAGTCTAGGGATCAAACAAACTGACTGTGGATGAATACCTCATACAACCTCATGTAAAATTACACAGTCACTTAAGATGAAGCTGCTTTTGTCTCTTTCCTTATCTGCATCTCCTCTTCTCCCTGTCTGTCTCTCTGTCTGTATGTCTGTCTGTCTGTCTCTGTGTGTGTCTGCCTGTCTGCTTGTCTGTCTGTCTGTCTGTCTGTCTGTCTCTCTCTCTCTCTCTCTGTGTTTCCTGAAGGTGGGCGATCAAATGAAGCTGCTCCACAACTGCTGGTCTGAGCTCCTGGTCCTGGATCACATTTTCAGACAGGTGCAGCATGGGAAGGAAGACAGCATCCTGCTGGTGACGGGCCAGGAGGTAGAGACTCCGTCCAGCAACTTCCCATCATCAGCACAAATCTCAGTCTGATTCATTCACCCACCTCACTACATTCAATACATCTTCTCCAAACCTATGGGCTGTTTGTTAAAACGGTAGCAGCTTGACATTAACACTGATGTGTTTTTACATCTTTACATCTGGATATCATTAGAAACTAGCTGTTATCAGCTGAAACGGAGAGGGAAACTGTTTTAGCGTTAGCAGCAACACGTAGAATAAAGATTAAGATTAATTTGCATTAATCAATCTCTGTTATATAGCAAGTAATTTAACTCATGATAAAACACCATGTCAGTGTATCATTCTCCCAAAAATTAGATAAATTTATTCCTTCAATAATATAATGTAAATTTTAATTAGACTTAATCATCGGAAATGTGAGCTCCAGGGGCCCCTGAAGCTCCGGGGGTCCCCGAAGCTTCACTTAAGGTTGGAACAAAGGACCTAATCACATGATTAATCACATGACTCTGTACATCTATATAATTAACAGCAGAAGAAGATCACAGCAGTCTTCAGCTCTTCCAGATGGGCTTTGAATCTTCATGTATATAACCAGCAGCCTGTGTTTGCAGGTGGAGCTGTCGTCCATCTTGTCCCAGGCTGAGGCCACACTGTCAGGTCTGGTCCAGAGGGGTCAGGAGCTGGCGGCGAGGTTGCGGACACTGCAGGTTGACCGCAGAGAGATCGCCTGTATGAAGTTCCTCCTCCTGTTCAACCCCAGTGAGTCAACTTCCTGTTTGTGTTTCACCTCTATCAAACTCTACCCCTTGACTGACCCATTAAAAACAGAATGTGTGGTGAAAGGCCTGTGCTTGCACATGCAGCCTGTGGATTGTGTTTTCTGAAGAATGGTGTGTTTTGAAACAAAAATCAATCAACTCTGTGCGGCTGCAGAGACAGTGAGGCCATCTTTTGGCTGAATCTGAATAGCAACACTGATATTTTAATGAAAAAATGTCACCACTGCAGATCATCTGCAGTGCCTATTTATCTATAAGGTTACAAGTGTTTTCCAAACCGGCCTTTTTCCCTCCAATAAATTCACTTATTTAAATTTCTCAGGTTGACAAAAGCCAATATTAACAAAGACATCCTCCTCCATTGTCCACTAATGGCATTCAAAAGAAGCGTAATGGATGGGTCTATCATTCGATGGTAGGGCCAACATTCGTGTAGCGGCTTGTGCAGATGGAGAGAGCATAGATGTGGCTTGCCCAGATTCCCAGAAGTGTTTGCTGTTTAGCGCTGGCAAAGCAGGGAACAAAGAGCTTTTGAATGGTAAGAGCACTTGTCATAGGCAGAAAATATTTGCTGTCTTTGCCGGCAGCTTCTTTGCTCGCGCTCTCGCTCTCCCTCATCTTCAGAGTCAGGTTTGTCGGGGGTAATTTAATTGCCCTTAAGCAGTTTGAAAAGATGATTCAGAACATTGATTCAAAACATTTAATTACTGTGTGAATGGATTCTCTAAGATGGGCTCAGCTGATGCTGAATGCCGGTCTGCCCGAGGGCTTGGCTATTGTCTCATACATGCACACACACACACACACACACACACACTCACACACACACACACTCACACACACACACACTCACACACACACACACTCACACACACACACACTCACACACACACACACTCACACACACACACACACACACACACACAGCCACCCACATGCTAAGTATAGATACAGCATATATATAAAACCTAGTAGCTTAATGAATAGGAGGCATGCAGCTTTCAAACTGATTTATTTCTTCTCTCTAAAAACATAAAATAACATACGTGAACAAATTGAATTGAATTTTTTATTTCCCTGAATGAATATGGTCAAATGTTATATTGAATATTGTCTTCAGTGCAGATATACTATCTCTATGAGCCTTCAAAATATGTTCAGACCAAAAACAAACTTGTTTCAGTCCAAACAAACTGATGCTGGTCCTTCACCAGCCTTTTCTTTAGATTTCAGTATCAACTCATGAAGGTGGCTCGTGAATCAAAATGTGTCCTGAGGATAAAACTGATGCTCCAGAACATATTATAGTAATTGGACCTTGAGATAAGATTTGTTTTTTCAACCTGTTATTATTTCTAGCTTTCTCACTCAAGATAAGAATCACTCAAAAAAACTAGCTATTCTGAAAACATTTTTAATTTGGAAAATATTTCAACACAATATATGACACCCCCAAACGCCTCCATTTTTCCAGCTGTTGTTTAAATTTACACAGTACAGTGTCTCAGTGTTTCTGCAACTAAAGCAAAGAACAAACAAGGAATTCTGAGACTAAATGTCCTTCTTTCTACAATGGAAATCAAACATGGCTCAGAGAGACTGTTGCGGGTTGCTATGTCAGACTGTGCTGGTCTGATTTTGTTCTTCTGATGTCATGGCTGAAGTCTGTTGTATTGTATTATTGTCCTAATGATGCATCAGAACAGTGACAGCCAGTCATCAACCTGCTTTAACTTTCAACACTGCTGCAGGAAAACTGGAAGTTCACCACTTTCTTTCTATCATATTTACAGGATGTGACATGCACCTTAAAGCTTTTCTTTTTTTATTATCATTATTTTTTACCTTTGAACCATTAAAGGTTTCTCACTGAACTCATAACATTTCAATAAAAACTGGAAAAAAGGGATTGTTATACAGCTTTTGAGCTGTAGTGTACAATATGAAAACATTTCTATGTTTCTTGGTCATTCACAGCATTTTATCAATGCTCTGGATTTATCGTTCATTTATGGGGTTGCATGTAAACGACACAAACCAACAAGTCCCCTATCCCTTCAATAAATCTTCAATGTCACATTTTTGTGATATTTAGGCAGATTTTCAAATCTGCCAAACTCCATTCATTTTTCATGGAAATTGAGAATAAGAATTAAAGCAGGCTGATGGGAAAGAACAATAAACTCAGACCTCTAAAACCAGAACCATGATCCTCTTATCTTTTCTACCGTGGCTCATTAAAATAGTGTTACCCTTTTATCTCCTCTTCATTAACTTTAAGCTCGTCTTCCTATAGATGATATATATCATAAACGTATATTCTGTATCATCATGTTCCAGCTCTTCACTGTAGCTGTATGTTGTTTACCCTCTGGTTTCTGTGGCTACTTCAACAGACCAACAAAGTATTGTTTCCTTTCAGAAACATTTCCCTGAAAATTCAGACATTTGGTGTGTGTGTGTGTGTGTGTGTGTGTGTGTGTGTGTGTGTGTGTGTGTGTGTGTGTGTGTGTGTGTGTGTGTCTGCAGATGTGAAGCTGCTGGAGAACCAGGCGTTTGTGGAGGGTGTCCAGGAGCAGGTGAACACGGCCTTGCTGGAGTATACCCTCTCCACCTACCCTCAGTTCCAGGACAAGTTCAGCCAGCTGGTGGTGCGGCTGCCGGAGCTGCGCTCCCTCAGCACACAGGCAGAGGACTACCTGTGCTACATGCACCTGAGCGGAGAGGTGCCCTGCAACAACCTGCTCATCGAGATGCTGCACGCCAAGCGAGCATGCGTGTGAGGGACGTGCGAGGATACTCCGCCGCCGTCACCGTGTGTTTGTCTAGGTGAGACTGTGGGAGTGAGAGGAAGATTCCCGGGCTTGTACGGCTCATCTGTGTTCGGCCTTTTGTTTGAGTCAGAGGAGAAAATGTTCTTTTGACTTTGGAATTATAAAGCTCCATCTGTTCTCAAGGTCATCTCTGATATCGTTAATGTGACCTTTACAAACTGGATTTTCTTCCCTGTTTTCAAAAATCTAAAATTAGAGTCACGATAAAAGCATGCTACGACCCAGCATACACCAGTGCTGAACGGCCATTTAGACATGGACGTCTGTCCACAGCTGCTATGACGTCCACACCTAAACATCTGTCTGATATCACTGCTAAACTGTGATCGGAATTTTATTGTGAAATCTGGAGCTGGGTGGGCTGATGTTGACCTGTCACATCACAGGATGGGACCGTTACCGTGGAAACACCTGATGGATGGCTAACATGCACTTTTTCAAACAGACATCGAAGCTTCTTCTCAGAAATCAAATTTTAATGTCAGAATGAGTCGTTTTTGATCCAAATGTCAGATGAAACTTTATGATTCCAAGATCAGTGACTTGTTCCCAGATGATGATGATGATGATGATGATGATGATGATGATGATTATTATTATTTTTTAGATGAAGACAGACTTCAGGGTAACACAGTATACTGTGGTCTCGTCAGACTAGACTAGCACTGCTCGTATCTCTGCACTTGTTCTTTTAGTCACCAACCTTACAAAAAAATAAATACATATGAAAGCTCTATGGGCTTTCAGTATAGTTTTGTTTTTATCTATTTAGATGTTAATATATTGGTCTATCAAAGCTTAAAAAACATTCAATTGAGTTATTCATCAAACTCTGAGACAAAGAGACAGACAAAGACAGGAGGAGGGAGAACGACACATCAGTGTGCAGATGGATGACCATGTGAAACATCTGTAGGTGTTTCACTGGGGCCAGAGATGACACAGGGAGGGAAAAGATGCATCTGGAAACATCTGGTTTCAAGTTTCTTTTATTTCTGGTTCAGTGTCTGAAGAAAACAATGCTATGTTCACACTCACATTCATGTCACCTGTGTATGGACGGAAGATCTGAAGTGAAGATGCTGCAGAGATCTCACTGTCCAAACTGTCTGTAAATAATGTCCAAAAAAAGCTGATGCTCAATATTTTCTTATTTTCAACAAGCTGAGCTTACTCCCCATCCTGTCTGTGTTCCACTGTTCACACAGTCTCATGTCAAACATCAGCAGCAGGACGCTGTGTGTGTGTTCGCCTGTGAATGAGACTGTTCAAACACTGAGTTCAACCTTGTCTCAGAGTCACTGCTTTATACAAAGTGCAGGAAGCTGATGTGACATGAGTCCATGTGTGGTCGGCTTCAGGCTTTTTAATTGTAGGAGAGACCTCCAAACCTCAACCTGTTGCTTCAACACAGCCACAACAGCACTCATCATGTCTCCGTTGACACAAGCAAATATTTAATAATGTAGGAAAGCTAATAAAATATGTCAAGAGTATTTTCCAGATTTGTTCAGTATGAACATTTGGTGACTTTGGAAATACAATTATTTAAAATGGTTCCTTCTTATGCTAATAAAAAAACATAATTCATTTCAAATGTATTTGCTGTTGCAGATTAGCAGCTGAGTATTTTCCTTCATTTCCTGTTTGTTTTGTTTTGGCCTGACTGATGACGTTTCTCATCCACACCTGTCGCCATCTTTGTGTCGCTATTTTTTTTTATTATGTAGCTAGGTGTAGCTAAGTTAGCTACGAAGGAAGATGCCATTTCAAATTTGCCTAAAGAGCTCTGAGTGCTCGATTGCAACGGAGCTATTTGCATCACTTTAAACATGAGAGACGGGTGCTGTGACCCGGTCAAACACACATAGTGATCTTTTTTAAAATTCTGCTCCTTAAAGCTCCAATAAACAATTACACTGAATTAAAATGAGTTTCTAAGTGACACATTCCTGCATATTGTATATATTTTAAAACAACACCACAGGCCTTGTCAGCCCGACACACACGATCAGAACACTGTGCTGTGTGTTTGCAGCAGCTAGTGTTTCTCTGTTGAACAGTAGCACTCATGTATTTTGGACGACAGTGTGACTGACAATCACCGTGACGATCACAATGACGATCACCGTGACCAGCTGATGAACAGTTTAAACAGTGTGTGTGTTAATATTGTGCAGCTCGACTTTCTCACTGTGGACATTTAAAAAAAATCATCCCTTTGCTCGTACGTCGATGTGGCAGAGTAGACAATCACTCCACCTGCCTTAACTTACTGTCTGAACACACACACACACACACACACACACACACACACACACACACACACACACACACACACAGACATACACACACTCTGTGTTTCACTCTGTACAGTATATTTATGTTGTGAAGTGAATATCTGCTGCAAAGATGAAGATACATTTCAACACTGAGAAACGTTCTCTGCTTTATGTTGAGGTCAATTTGCTGTCGTGGAGCTGATTCTCTTGATATTGCCTTTGTTTGTTTTTGTTTTTTTGTTTTTTTTCCTCACTTATTTTTTTCCTGTGAGTTTAACAGTTTGTCCCGTTTTCTCCCAAAAGAGTAAAGTGACTAAAACATTTTGTTTTCTTTAAATAAATTTTATTGTAATAGCATTAAACCAATAAAATTCCACAAAGTAAAGCTCTGCTTGTGTGTCGTTCATCAGCTGTGCACAACTAATGCAGAGCTCACACTGTATATACAAGGGACAAGAGGCAGCACAGCAGTCGTAGTGTTATTTCACTTTTAGGTCCAAATCAAATCTAATTTAGACCAAAGCAGATGTTGGGAGGACAGTGGGACATCTATACACATTCACAGACATGTAGTAACAGTTTGAGCCTCTCCACTGTGGGGAAGACGAGGGAGTTAAGATGGCTGCTGCTTGTTAATAACATAGAACATAGAAGAAATCTGACTGCAGCAAGACATGTGCTTCCTGTTTCTCAAGCCTAAAATCTCCATATGTTAACTCCTTTAACTCCTCCTGAGTTTTATTTGAAGTGTTGATCTATAAGAAGAAATTTAAACCATCTCAATGTAGTTTTACATCTCCTCTCTCAGGCCTCTCTCTGGAGCTGTAGTAACAACAGTTTGAACAGCTGACTGTTTTCTTAGTGATCCAATAAAAATACAGCAGATTTCACACTCGGAGAAACCAAATCCTATAAGGCTTGATGGGTCCAGGGGGGCGGGGCTTGGTGACTGGTTTGCTGTGACATCACAAAGTCACAGAAGTCCTGATGACTTGTGTTAAAACATAATATAGTAAAGGTAGATGTCCATGTGTAGTTTGATTATAGATCAGGTCTAGGTTCTATATTAATACTGTGAAAGTATCAAAGCCTCCTTCCACAGAGAAATGCACACAGCCTGTATTCAGAAACTGAGCCTTAAAACCAGCCGTCAGGACTTCTGGAACTTTGTGATGTCACAACAAAGCAGCATCTGAAGAGAGGCTCAGAGCCTCCTCTCTTCTGATTGGGTCACCTGTTGTTACTAGAGCTCCTGAGAGAAGCCTGAGAGAGGGGATGTAAAACTACACTGAGATGTTTTTTGGTTCTTAAAACCACAAATATATCCTGTTATGGATCAAGACTTCATGAATTTCCCCTAGGGGATAAATAAATTATCTATCTATCTATCTATCTATCTATCTATCTATCTTCAAATAAAACACAGGAGAAGAGGAAGTTTTAAGGCTCAGTTTAAGGCTCAGTTTCTGAATACAGGCTGTGTGCATTTCTGTGTGGACTGAGGTTTTGATACTGTCACAGTAATAATATAGAACCTAGACCTGATCTATAATCACAGATGTAGAGCTGCCAGAATGAATCAAAGGAAATATCTACAATTCACATATTACTGTTGATATTTATCTACATTTTACGAGCTTGAAGATCTGATCATCACTAAACAGTCTGTCATGTAGAGAGCTGATAAAAACTAATCAAATAGTCAAAGTTGTCATATTGACATTTAAGGTGTATTGATTGATTTACAAACATCAATCATGCATTGAGTTAGACACAAGAAAACATACCTTAAACGGACTTTAAAGTTGTGGTCTTTTGACGTGGGGTTGTGTGAGGTAAACATATATAGTCGGTAAATTACCTGCAGTACATTCTGTTCATCACGCTCCAAGTTAGGAAGGCCAACCAGCAGCACTCGGCAGAGTGGCAGAGCGGTGAGCTGCTGTCGGCGTGGCCAACAGAAAAAAACTGATTTAGACACTTTTAAAGACACCCGCTGAAACAATCCAACATCTGTTTAAATGTAGCTTTATGTGGAATATTTTCAGCTCTATCTTCCCGTGAAAACAGCACTTTCCTTTGGTTCTACATTTTTCAACCCCTGAACCGTATTCCTATGCAGAGGCACACATACGGAGCGCACTATAATAAGCTGCAGTCACAGGTCAGCTGAGTGAATCACAGTGAAAATATTCTACATGAAGTTACATTTAAACAGATGTTGGATTGTTTCGGTGGGCACAGCACATCAGTCTGCCACTCTGAGGGGTGTTGCCAGTCGGCTTTACTAACTGGGAGCATGCTGAACAGAATCTACTGCAGGTAATATACTGACTATTGATGAGTACTTTCACACAACCCCACGTCTAATAACCACAACTAACCCTTTAACACTGTCCAGTAGCTGCCGACAGCCTCTGAACTGCTCAGTGAATTACATCGTTAATTAGTAAAGATGAAAAGACAGAAAACATCCTTTCATTCATCATTCACTGATGAAACTGTTCATAAGACGGAAATTGTGTTTGTGTGTGTGTGTGTGTGTGTGTGTGTGTGGGGGGGGGGGGGGTCATTTTGCAAAAGAAACAACAACCCTATACATACATAAAAAGCTTTATATTTTAAACCCCCTCACCACCATGGGTGCACTCTGGTACTTAAACACATAGCACCAAATCTCTGTTTATAATCAAAAAACACATGGAAATGTACATTTATACAAAATGGGAGCTTTAATGCAAACGTATGTGTGAGACATTCACAGTATCACACATGGCTCTGTGCCTTCTCTCATCATGTGATCATCATTTTACAGTAAGACGCTTAAACCTGGTTGTCAACGCTGAAAATGTCAGGTAACTATAAAACAACATGTCATGGACCACAGACTTGAATCACTATTTACACTGAACATGAGGACACAAGAACAAGGAGACATTACATCATTTTAGCTCATGTCATTTTATGGAAATTAAACTGTTGCTTCTGTGTTTGGTGTCAGAAACTGTCAGAAACTGCATGGTGCAGTAAAGCCAGTAATATCTAAATAAGAGTAAAAAAAGAATAATACTGAATACATGTGCATGTAGTCATGCAGATACACTGGTTTAGTTTTATTAAGTGAAGTTTTCAGACAGCTGATGCTGAGTTTTGTGCCTCCACCCCAGAACAGCGGAGTGAATGTGTCCTGATTAAAAGATGAAAATTATAAGTATACAGTTTTCATGAAGTATTTCTACTTTACTGAACAAGCTCCAGTCATGCAGTAACCAGGATGTTTAGTGTTGCTGTGACACAGGAAAGTGTCTCGTCTTTAGCTTTAGCCTCGGAAACAGGAAGCTAAAGTCAGTTAAGGCAACAGTGTTGATCTGAGCTCAGAACACAACGGTGACAGTGTCAAGAGAGGCGGAGCTCGCTGCTCCATCTTCCCTCCACGCTCATCTTCTCCCACATCCTCCCTCCCAGCTCTTCCTCAGGTGGGATCTGTGTGTGTGTGTGTGTGTGTGTGTGTGTGTGTGTGTGTGTGTGGGTGTGTGTGTGTGTGTGTGTGTAACCAAGTATCAGGATCCACTCCATTTGCAGTTCAACAACCTGCAGTGAAATAAAGCGAAAGGCATTAGCTACGACTCCCGGATTAATCTGACATTTAATGTGTTTTTGCATCACAGGAGTGAGAGTGTGTTTGTGTACAAAGGAGAAAACAAGAAGGGAGGGAAATGAAAAGCAGAGTGAGAGAGAGCAGGTGTTGGAGTGGTTAATGGCTGACAGCGTGAATAGCTGCCGCTGTCCGTTCCTGATTAAGGGAATGAACTTGTCCTTTGTCTTGGCGGTCAACAATGAACACCCAGCAGCACTCAGAATACCATCCATCAGGCGTTCCTCACACAGGGCCAAACATTTAATGAAGCTATTACAAACTTCCTTCTCCACACTGCCGGGCAATTGAGAGCCAGTGACAGTGACTTAACCCTCAGCAGATATGGGGACCATCTGTTGTGCCCGCTGCACATTCAAATCAACAAAAGACACGGGGTCGGGTTTTCACACAGGCCTAATGCTGCAGGTAAATGAAGAGAATCTGAGAAAAAGGAAAAGCTCTCCTGCTGTCTCTGCCTTATATCTGCTGTGTGTCAGTGGCTGCTCCTCACACCCTACACACTGTGCACAAGCTTATATTGTTCAGACTGAAGCCATTAACAGACCATGTTTCCTACAAATACCAAGAACCTTTAAAAAATGACAACTATTCTGTTTTCTCCTTAAGTGAAAATTAAAAACATAAAAGTACTCGACCATCATTCCACATGAAAACACCAGCAGCAGCACAAACACTTCTACCACCAATAACATTAACATAAACTCAAACATCTCAGTCACTTCATTCAGCCGACTTAAATGAGGAATCTCAATGAGCATAAATGCAAATACTTATTTTTCTTCTTTATTTCATCCTCAAGGTTGTTTTAAAATGCTCTATATGTGGAGTGATTTAAAGGCAGACAAAGAGGAAGCAGGTGGAATGGTTGAAGGTACACAGGCCACAGGGGGATGCTGGGCTGTGAAACATACAGGAAGTAAAGGTGCACAGGCAACTGCACTGACGAGCTCATTTCAGAGAGCGTGAATATAAATGTCAGGATGGATTAATTAGCAGTGGCAGCAGTGAGAGATCAGTGCCGCCTCCTGACTTTGTCACCATCACAAGGTCAAACACCTCCTTCAGTGTGGAGCAGCCAACCGGGGGGGTGGGGGTGGGGGGGGCTCTGGCCTTACATGACTGTGTTTCCTGTTTTACTTTGAAATTATTTCCCTCATGTCCAATTACCCTTGCCTCCCTGATGCATTTAATGCCAAAGTCAGGAACAGATGGAATGTCTTGTGTTTCATTTTGGCACCATGTTAACAGTTTAGAGCGACACTGTCTGCATGACCTGAGCATCTCTCGCCTCACGGCTGCACCACGTGATCTAGAGATTCGGCCATAACTCACAAATTCATCCACTAATTATGACACAATTTAACACAAATGTCTAGAAGGATAAAATTAAGTGATTTTATAAGTGATTTTATATCCAAAAGGTCAAAGCTCAACTTCACTGTGACATCATAATGTTCCGTAAACATACATCTGGTTATTGTTCAACACTATAACTCAGGAAGGTGTGGACTGTGACCATGTTTCCTGACACTGGTGGGGGAAACAACCTGATTCTAATTCATTTTCATTTAATTTGAGCAAATGCAAATCAAAGAACTGAAGACCAGTATCCA
Source organism: Seriola dumerili (assembly GCF_002260705.1). Lineage (NCBI taxonomy): Eukaryota > Metazoa > Chordata > Actinopteri > Carangiformes > Carangidae > Seriola > Seriola dumerili. The sequence goes on from NW_019174263.1 coordinate 619,464, forward strand.
GTGATGTTAGCACTGTACCTGATGGTTTGAACCCAGTCAGCTGGACCACCTGTTGAAATGAAAAAGACACATCAAATGTTCAGTCATATTCAATCAGTGTGATAAATGACAACACATTGTGCAGTGACAATGCAGACATGCTACGTACTTGGTTTCCTGATGCTTGTTTCAAAGAGAAACTCACAAAACTCTCCTTTCTGAAACTCTCTGAAAGACAGAAAAACACTGATTTGTATTTAAAGTCCTCATTCAGGACCAACACATTTGTTTATGCAAGGACAAATATAGAGAAGTAACACAAAGCACAATACAAAGAAATCACAGAGACACAAAATGCAAACAATATGAACGACAAAAGAACATTATGAGAATTCTCAGAATTAAATCTTTTGGTTCTTTCTTTATGCAGATTTTCCTTGATTTAATCATCAGCCTCGTGTCAGACGACCATAAGTCACTTCGTCTTCTCCAACCTGAGCACACAGGTCGTTTGGTCTTCTGATATGACCCATTGGAGCATCGTCGTCATGGTAACAATAATAAACGGGAAATGAACAGCAGTTTCCTGTTTGGAAATTCTGTGTTTTGTTGATCCTCAACCAAAGTTTCATCTTATCCTGTCAGATGCCAAAATAATATGAACACTTTCTCATTCATGTCCCCACATCTGCACATAGAGAGTCTGACTCTGTAGAACTGAATATGAAACTGGTCCTGTATAATGATTATTTCCCTGATATTTTAAATGTTTGGCTGGACCGCAACAGCCATCATGAATATCACTGACTGACTTGAAGACTGACTGAAGATGATATTTGCACCACTGGTCAAAGTGCCAAGCCATAGGGTGCTGAGCCGCTCTGGTTTCCCGGCTGCTTGGGAACTGCAGGGAAGAGGAGGAGCACTTCCAATACATTGAGCCTTGCCTCCATTACAGCAAATAAACTACTTTGATTCCATGTATCATTATTACTAAAGGAGGCACAAGAATAACTACACACAAGACACAGCGAGCAGGAGAGAGGGAGGGAGAGAGAGAAGTCACCAACTATGACCAACTCTACATGTCAAACAGAAGGAGTTAGACCTGCCTCTAATAAAAGTCTGTGACATTCTGAAATTGAAGTAAATAAAGACTAAACTATTGTGGATCCAGACAGAGTCTCTCTGTGTGAGAGACTAAATAACAAAGATAGTCTGTCTCTGGGCACCCAATAATAACCACAGGCACCAGCTGTGTAAACAATGACTGACTGAGTGACTGAGTGACTGACTAACTGAGTGTTGCCACTTCCTGTGGAGTTTGATTTTCATTTTTCCTGTGACCAACTGACCAATCAAATCCCAGTCGACTCTTCTCATCAACCAATGCTGTGACCAACATTTACCCTGGAAGTTGGATGTTGAAGCTAAGACTGACATCTTGTCCCAGTAGAAGAAGTCAGAAGCTTGTTATTATTATTGTTAATAACACCAGTTAATAAAAAGTATTACACAGTATTTTGCTCAACACCGTAGAGCAGTTCTGTGTGACTGATTTAATGAGGAAAAAATAAGGCAGAAGAGCTAATAAACAGAAAAAAAGAAACCTGTGGGTGAGGTCACAGAGGCTACATCCATCTTTATTTACATTATGTCTTTTGTAAATACTGGACAAGAGAGAGCCTAAAAAAAACCCTGAGCCTCAGAACACACACACCAGCCCTAGGTCAGGCAGCCTACCATTCTTGATGACCAGGGACATGGAGGTGCAGCTGGGGGGTCCAGAGGTGTCACTGGTCTCAGGGCTGGAGGGGGTGGGTGGACTGCGGCACCAGGAGGTCATTGGGGCCCTTTGGGAAGGCAGGAAGCTGGTTGGCTGGGAACAGTTCTGAAAGTAAATCCCAATTAGAAGTGCTGTGAGGTCGTCAAGTATAATATGTGTATTACTACTCTCCTGAAATGTATAAAAAGGGAATTTATTTGTGTTTCTTACTCACTCACCGTGAAAGATAAGGCCTTTCTCTTCTCTTTGATCCTCTTTATGGCATTCCTCACCTAAATGAGAAGCAGTGTTTACACCCACTGGTTTGGCAGCCTCACATGCTGCACAAAGATACATTCTGAAGTTCTGCCACAGCGGCGACAATGGACTGAATGCCTTCTTACCTCACTATTGTAAACAGCGTACACCAAGAAGATGTACAGGCCCTGCAGAGAGGAGAGGGACATATTAGAAAGCACATGTGAAAGAGAATAAACTTAATTCATACGGCTTTTATTGGCAATATGGATCTTGATCAAATCCATTCAGTGCTCCATTCTGTTGTCCCAGTCAAACAATTCTTTTCTCTTGACCATCAAATAGAGAATTGCTAAATAGCTCCTCATGCTCTCCATCTGTGTGGGTTTCTACTCCCTTCTGGCACAAACTTCAGTTGGATTCATCAGGGTGTGGCGCTCAGATCTCATTTGAACTGAATCCAGATTGAATCTGTGCTCCACTAGAGTGGTACCAGCTCTAACAGTTCTTAAAGTGACAGTTCAGGTTATTGGACGTGGGGTTGTGTGAGGTACTGATCTATTGTCAGTGTGTTAGCTGCAGTAGATTCAGATCAGCTCCCAGTTTTCTGAGCTGTGGAGTAATACAGTGCAACGGCTACAAACTGTAGTTCCAAACAAAGGTTTGTGTGACTGCAGATGAAGTGGTGAAAATATTCAAAGTGGCTAAAACAGGTTTTTCTGCCAACTCGGCCCACAGCTGCTCATCACTCAGATTCTGTACCGGTGCTCCTGCTGCTTTCTATAAACTGGGAGCTGATCTGAATCTACTGTAGGTAACACACTGACTAAAGATATGGACCTCACACAACCCCACATCAAATAACCTGAACTGTCAGCCGTCTGAACAGCTGGGTTATGCTTGAAAAGACCAAGTTTGTATTTGTTGTCCAATCACATCAGGAAGGAACAAGTGTTTGTAGGTATTCCCAACTAACCACACTGGAAGGCAGTATGAAAAGCCTTCTGTTACACAGAGGTGCTATAATCTTTAAATCGTGGCGTAATGGTGAACAGTTTCACAATGTCTCCTTGGAGGTCATTCATAGTGTTAGCTTCAGAAGCAGTGGACATTGGAGAATTTTGGAGAGAGGGGTTTTCAAAGGCTGTGTGACCATCTGACAAGCACATCTGTTGAAGTACACTGACAACTTTAGCTGCTGTTTCTATTCTGTTCTGTTCTTTAACCCATTAAGACCGATGAGATGCACATGGCAGAGCTAGTCTATGAAGCCAGGGAACGGCACACCCAGCTTCCCAACCTGGCATGCCACCCAACATCCACCACACTTTGAAAACAGTGGATTACTTTCTTTGGGTTGGATGGAGTTCCTGCCCTATCTGCTCATCTTTGGGTCTGGTTCACTAGTGAGAGTCAGATGGAGTGCAGGTCGACAGGTGGATCAGTGTAACATCAGCAGTGAAACAGGGTTTGTAGTGAAGAGGGAGCGGAGCTGGAAGGCAAGAACTTTCCGAATTTACCAGTCAATCTTCGTTCTGACCCTCACCTGTGGTCATGAGCTCTAGGTAGTCATGGATACAAGCGGCTGAACTATGTTTCATCCTCAAGGTGTCTGGGCTCAGGCTTAGAGATAGGGTGAGGAGCTCGTCTTCCACTGGAAGTTTTTGGCAGGAGGTGGGGTCCCACAGGAGTGGCTGGAAAACATAGCTAGGGAGAGGAACATCTGGACTACTTTACTTTACTTGCTGCCACTGTGACCCCACCTTGGCAAAGTGGAAGAAAATGGATGGATGGTTGGACATGTGACTGATGAAATGTGTTGTGATTCGCTGAGGTTCATGTTGGAAGGTGAAATCCATCATGGGAAATGTATTTCATTTGTTTCTTCGGTGCAAAAATGTTTTTAAAGTCGCGGTTCGGACAATGGCTGACGGCTTGAGTGAGGGGAGAGATGCTGAAGTAGAGTAGAGCAGTTACCTATATGAAAACAACAATGACAACGAATTAGAAGATTCAGACGCTACCCTGCGAATAAGACCCAGTATGGCTTTTATTGTAAATTCTTTTCTTTACCCTACTTCATCCATATATATATATATATATATATTTATATATATATATATATATAGTTTAGAAAAAACTAAAAACTAAAAGTTTAGAAAAAAGAAACTGAACTGACAATTTTGACAAATATGCTTGTTATATCTAATTACCAAGGCAAAGCCAATAATTTACAATAAAACCCACAGGTTTAAGCTCTCAAATGGTTTTTATTTCATGTGTCTATCTAGTTCAGAGGCTTAGCAAATCAGAAAACCCTCAGGTTTTAGGAGGTAGTTTTCAAACAATGTTTAGGTTTTAGAGGCAGCCTTACTTCTTAATGGGTTAAAGCTCCATATTCTACACATTTCTGGTGTTTTATTTGAAGTGTTGATTCATAAGAAGATATATTTGATGACTGATTGGCTGACTGTTTTCTGAGTGATCCAATAAAAATATAGCAGATTTCAGGTAGAGAAACCAAATCCTGCAAGGTTGGATTGGCGGGTCCAGGTGTGCGGGGCTGGTGACTGCTTTGTTGTGACATGACAAAGATCCAGAACTCCTGATGGCTGGACTGCACTTTTATAGCATGTTTCCAGTCTTATCAAGCAGTCAAAGTGCTTCACACTACAAGCCACATTCACACATTCATACAGTTTCTTTTCCTACTCATACAGGGCTTCTACACTTCACTCATACACTGGTGGAACAGCCATCAGAGGCAATGTAGGGTTCAGTGTCTTGCCCAATGACACTTCAACACGCAGACTGGAGGAGCCACGGATCAAATCACCAACCTTCTGATATTTGGACGACCACATAACAGGTTATTTGTTGCCTTCCACAATAAGTCATATGGGCCTTTTATGATCTGGTGTCCCAATCTTGATCATTTGTCAGTGCCTTCCAAACCATGAATGTTTTCTGATCACCTCCCTCTGTGATTAAGGGTTGGTTCAAAATTTCACACTACACACAACAGGTACACAAAGATGACAATGTACAAAACCAGGATATGACAGAGTAAGAGGGAGTTGCTTATTGGGTAGAACAGCAGATAAGCTGCTGGGTTCTTGCTGCTGTTGTTCGCTCTCTCTGCTGTTTGGGAGCAGATAGATGCAGTGGCCATGTTTATGTGTATGATATGATTAAGGCAGTGATGTGAGTGGAGGTGGAGCCACAGGCGATACTGTGTTCTGATTGTGTTTGGGCAATTGTGTTCACAATTAGAGAAAGTGTAATCAGTCAAAAACAGGGACCGTTAGTCAAGGACACATTGATCCAACTGTGACTCTGTCTGAGTTTCACTGGATGCTTAGAGAAGTTCTCTGAGCTACAGAAAATTTAATTTAATTGACTGTTGAGCAACTGTTGTGTGTTTCTCTGGATATTTAAAACTGTTGTTTCCCATTGTGCTGAAGCTGCAGCAGACACAGGCTTCAGTTTACCAGTCACTGAATTGTAATCAAACATGGTAATAAATAAACAGCAATTCTTTTATTGATGATAATTTATAATCTCATAATTATGTGCATGTAAACAGCTACTGACAGACAATCACACTCTGTAGACTGCACAACATTACAATATGTCTGAAATCTGAAATATCCCACTGACCAAATAATTCAGTCTTACAGACAGTGGTGGTTGGTCAATAGAAGGTGCACGTGCAAGCTTAACAAATTATTCTTAAATATTTGAAATTAGTAAATGAGTGACTGTTTACTTTCTAAACATTTTAACATTTTAACTTCAAATGAATAAACAATTAAACCAGTCTGTTTTCCATTGGAGTGCCAACACTATTTCAACATTAGTTTCCTCCTGGTCCTGCCTCCATCTTATACATTTTTATGTTTTATTTTATTTTCCTGTCATGTGCACAAAATCAAGCCAAATCAAGTCAAACCCTAATATGTTTATGAAACACCAAAAATGTGTTTTCATTAAAGAATTACAGGATATTTTACAGGTTGGTCTTAAATAAAATATTCTGCCATCTCTCTCAAAGAAATGAACATAAATAGAGTACATTTTACAAGAGGATGCCTCTTATGCCCTTGTGTCTCACACAACAAACACGGTCTGTCCTCTGGAGGGACATTAAACCCGCCAGTCTCTAGGGTTACTGTTAGTGATCCTGAATGTAACACATATTGATTGATTGTGCACATATTGATATTTGTCTTTTGTTTAAATTAGACTTCACACAAGGTTTTTGTATCAACAGACCATTTTCCTCCATATAATATATCATAAACGTTTTACTCCTGATCTCCTGGATGTCACACATTCGCCTGTCCTGAAGAAAAATTGACAAACTGCTCAAATAAAACAAGGATTTCAATAAATATCTTTTTACTGAGTCTCTGGTCAGACGTGCTCACAGGTCTGTTTCTGTCTGGAGGTTCCCATCCAACATCTCCACTACTGACCACAACTGAAGTTCATTTACAGACTCGCAAACAAAAGTCAAACAGCTCTATGATGTTGCGTATTACAACTTGTATGTTCACATAAACTGCAAACACCAGAAACACAAGACACACACATGAATTATGGAGCTGTGTATCAGTCTGGAATCCCAGATTAGTTAAGTCCAGATATACATCTTCTTGATATATAAAGATATACATTTATAACATAAATGAAATACATGAAATATAAATATATAAATATATGAAATAGTAACATTTTTATATGGTATAACATGTTGTGACCATGTATGTTAATGATATACAGTATATTTTATCTCTATATGTGTGTTAATGTTTACAATATAAAACATACAATTCATATTTGTATCGGCTAACAATATATGAAATTGTTCCAATTTCTAACAGGTTTAATATATTATTTCTGGAGGCACTTGTGAAGAACCAGCGAGCATATCGTGAGTGTAGTCTCATGTTTTTCACTGAGACCTGGTTAAGCGACAACATTCCCAACCGTTGTGTGGATTTACCCAGCTTCACTGCAGCACGAGCGGACAGAGACACCAGAGCAAGTGGAAAGAATAAAGGTGGAGGACTGGTTCTGCTTGTGAACAATAGATGGTGCAACCCCAGTCATATCACAGTGAAGGAGAAGATCTGCTGTTGGCTGAACTGTTGGCAGTTGGTTTTAGACCGTGCCATGTACTGAGGGAGTTCTCACACATCGTTGTCATTGTTGTTTACATTCAACCACGAGCAGAGCCTGCAGTCGTGTGTGACGTCATTCACAAGACTGTTGTGTGAGTACAGACCCAGCAACCTGATGCATTCATTGCAGTATCTGGGGATTTTAACCATGTTACTCTCACCTTTCACTTGATTGGCTTCACTCAGTATGACTGTCACTGTCCCACAAGGGAAAATAAGGCACTTCTGATCTGTTGTATGCAAATGTCAAGGAGGCCTACACTGCTTCAGCTCTACCACCACTTGGCAGATCAGATCAAAATCTGTTTTTTCTTCAAACTTCCTAAAAGCCCTGTGTACTGAGGCAGGCTGCAACCACCTGCTCATTCAAGACTTTTGAGTGCACAGATTGGAATGTCCTGTTGGAGTCACAGGAAAATGATAAAAGCAAGGACTCTGACCTTGATAGAATGGTTGAAAGTACCACAGACTATATTATCTTCTGTATGGACACTGTAATACCAGCAAAAACTGTATACTGCTTTCCAAACATCAAACCCTGGATCACCAGTAACATCAACACCCTCCTCAACCAGAAAGTGGAGGCCTTCAGGGATGGAGACAGGGAGAAGGTCAGGTGTGTGCAACATGAGCTGAAGAGGAGATTAAAGCAGGCGAAGGAGGACTACAAAAAGAAAGTAGAGAGGAAGCTGCAGCACAACAATACCAGAGAGGTGTGGAAGGGGATGAGGACCATGACTGACTATAAAGAGAGGAACAGCCAGGCAACATCAAGTGATGTGGACAAGGCCAATGAGTTCAGCCTGTTCTACAACAGGTTTGACACAGCCTCACCTGTTCTCTCTCCCACTGCTTCAGCTGCAGCTTCTCCTACAGCATCTCCTTCACAACCTGACACTGCAGCTGCAACTCCCTCCACACTGGGGTCAAGTCTCCTGTCCTTTACAGCGGAGGAGGTGAGGGCGGAGCTCAAGAGGCTACATCCTGGAAAGGCAACAGGCCTGGATGGTGTGTGTCCAAGGTTGTTAAAGGACTGTGCAGCCCAGCTGGCTCAGCCTCTCCAGAGGATCTTTAACTTAAGTCTACAAACAGGGAGGGTGCCGGTCCTGTGGAATACATCATGTCTTGTTCTGGTCCTTAAAGTAGGACAACCGGCAGAAATAAATGACTACAGACCGGTGGCCCTCACATCACACATCATGAAGACCCTGGAGCAGCTGCTTCTCCACCTTCTGAGGCCACAGGTTGAACATGCACTAGACCCCCTACAGCTCGCCTACAAAGAACATATTGGAGTGGATGATGCTGCCCTTTACATGCTCCAACGGGCCCATTCTTACTTGGATGAGCCTGGTGGTTACACGAGGATTATGTTCTTTGATTTCTCAAGTGCATTTAACACCATCCAACCCCCCATTCTAAAAGACAAGCTGGAAGGGGTGGGGGTGGATCCCTGCTTCACATCCTGGATTGTGGATTACCTGACAAGACGACCACAGTACGTCAGGCTGGGTAACTGTGTCTCAGGAACAGTGATGAGCAGCACTGGGGCTCCACAGGGGACTGTTCTGGCTTCATTCCTGTTCACCCTGTATACAACAGACTTTAAATACAACTCTCACTCCTGCCACATCCAGAAATACTCAGATGACACAGCTATGTGGCGTGTTTCAGGAACGGGCCGGAAGAGGAGTACATGGATCTGACAATGGCCTTCAGTGAATGGAGTGACAAGAACTGCCTCCTTCTGAACACCTCCAAGACCAAGGAGATGTCAACATTCAAGGGAAGGACATTGAGGTGCTTCACACTTATAAATACCTAGGAGTGTACTTGGACAGTAAACTGGACTGGTCCCTGAACACGGAGGCCTGAAGGGGCAGAGATGGCTCTTTTTCTTCAGGAGGCTCAGATCCTTTGACATCTGCAGTGAAATGCTGCACATGTTTTATCAGTCAGTGGTGGCCAGTGTACTTTTTTATGCTGCACTCTGCTGGGGCAGCAGCATGTCAGACATGAACACAAAGAGACTGGACAAGCTGGTAATAAGGGTTGGGTCTGTGCTTGGCAGGAGTCTGGACTCACTCAGGACTGTTGTGGAGAGATGCATGCAATGTAAGATGGAGGCCATCTTGGACAATACCAACTATCCTCTACACAACATTCTGACAGAACAGAGAAGCAGCTACAGCTGCAGCAAACCTCTCATCTCACTGCGCTGCAGAACAGAGAGGTTCAGGAGATCCTTTGTTCCCACTGACATCAGGCTATACAAGAGTTCAGCCAAAGGATGTGGACTATTCTAATTATTATTGTTTATTTATTATCCACTGTTATTATTATTATTATTATCAACAATGACCTAATGAATTTCCCCTAGGTTATAAATAAAGTATCTATCTATCTATCTATCTATCTATCTATCTATCTATCTATCTATCTATCTATCTATCTATCTATCTATCTATCTATCTATCATATTTGTGTATGTTCAGCAGTCTGCAGATCTTTTTCATGTTCAGCAACTTAAACTACATCATCCACAAACAATAATATAATAATATGATCACAATCTGATTATTGACTTTAAATCACAACCAGTCTCCAACTTGAACAATCACACAGGTCGTTTTCTTCAACTCTCTGATTCGACCCATAGCAGACCGCTGCTACGGCGGCATGTGTACCGGACCTTGGTTGTCATGGTTACAATAATAAACATGTGGACTGTACTGAGAGTGGCGTACCAACCTTTGTTGCCACGGTTACTATAATAACAATCATGGCTTGGTTAGGTTTCGGAAAAGATGGTGATTTCGGTTAAAATAAGTTCTTCCTCAACAGTAGACAATCTTTGTTGTCATGGTTACAATAATAACAATGAGCAGTCATGGACAATAGAAACAACATAAACTGCTATGGGTTGTATCTGAGGGTTGAAGACAACGACCGGTACCACTTCACAACAAGACTATCCTTATAGAGGATTTATAAATAGTTTATAATTAGGTTATCAATTCAGTGTTTAAACTGATTAACTTTATATATCATAAATTCACAATTATTAACACGTTATAACACAGTTTTCATACATTGATGCAGTCTCACTATTTGGCAAGTTAATGCTTACTATTCTTTAAAGTTTCATACCAAATAAAACTTTTCTGACCAATCAGATGCTGACACTAGTTAATTACTCGTAACTTAAACATGTGATGAAGCAGCAGGTACAAATGCTGATGATGGAGAAAACTAAGAGAGTTCAGTAACTCATGAGATATGAGCTTATGAGGGCACTAGGTCACTGTTGCCCTTTTTATCTAATGTGTTATAACAGCATTAGTGTTAACAAGCTAATTAATAAACTAGTTATAAACCACTCATAAATCCTTTATAAAGGTAATGTTATTGTGAAGTGGTACCAAACGACCTGTGTGGTTGTTCAGGTTGGAGGTCTGGTTGACTGTATGTAGCCTCACCAAGGTTGATCATCACCACCTGCTACTGGCTGATACTGATGTTATTTTAGACAGAAGCACAGGTGGAAGATTTGGAGACAGGTAATATCAGACACTGAGGCCTCGGTCTACTTGCCAACGTTCTCTCCTTGGAAGGTGCTCAGACTGTTAAAGCAGCCCAGTAAAACAAAAGGGTTTTTTTGGTATTAAGAAGAAAACGGTCTGGCCCAGCGTCATCCTTCTACCTCCATGAGGAAGAACTCCTACTGTAGTGTTATCTGCCCTCAGCTGGACACCAGCAGTAAATCCAAATTAACTAGCAGCTCTCTGGGGGTCACCCAGGGGCTAGCTCATTCTGATTAATTAAAGACTGCAGAGGAGCATAGGAGAGAGGTGGGCTGAGAGCGAGCGAGAGAGAGAAAGAGAAGGATGTACAGAATGGGTGGAAGATATAAGAATAACAGAGCCAGTGTATGGAAAAGTGGGCAGCAAGGGGAGAGAGAGAGAGAGAGGAAGTGAGCACTGTGTGTTATCAGGGGAGGAATGCTGGAGGTCGATATGGTATGACCTGTCGTTCAAAGAACACACACACACACACGAAGGTGCATGAATCCCCAGCCGCAGTTATACAGCACAAACTGCAGATGAGCAGATAAAAACATTACACACAGGTCTCTGTATTACTTCCAGTCTGCTGTTGCTGCAATAGTTTATGAGTTCATTTATGAGTTAATTTGCTCCTGATGTGAATTTAAGATTAATTTTTTACTAACATCTGAACTTTGACAGCCAAGCACACAAGGTTTTTCAGTCTTGTTTCTCTAAAATTAAAGCATTTCTATCCGTCACTGACCCCAACCTGACCTGCATGTCCTTGTTTCATCTCCTCTGGATTACTGTAACTATCCATGTTCTGCACACAGCCTCTAACTGGCACTACAATACTGATGATAGCATTATAGCACTGGATGTTGTTTGTTTGATATGTGAGGAAATTAACTCTTACTTCAAACTTCTTCCTTAACGTATCTCAAACAAGTGGCTGCCCTGACAGATGTCCAGGAGTGGGAACTGCAGTCCATCTCCACACACAGGGGTGTAAACTGGAAGATTGTACTCAAGTACAAGTAAAAGTACTTGTATGAAAATGTACTCAGATACAGGAACATGTCAGTTGTAATGTACTTGAGTGAGACTGTAATGCTGCTTCTTATGGAATTTACAGCAGAATAAAGCAGCAGTAAAGGTGGATATGTATAAACTACATATACTCCACAGCGGCTGCAGCTGACAAACACAGATGAAACGCTATGTTGCTAGGCAACACGGTAGTTGATGCTGTACAGTGTTTCAAACACCTGTCTGCACTACAGCGTCCTCCATAATTAGTCCACTCAGCCTCCATCTCACTACACTCCTCAGTATTTTAGCATTTAGCGTTAGCAACACCCAGCATGCAACTGTTGGTCAGGCAACATGGCAGGTGTGTTTGATTTAGGACACTTGGTACGCCAGGCAGTGCATCTATTCATTGATCATCTGATTTAACTCTTTTCATTTGTCAACCAGAACTTCATCATGTGACTTTTGTTTTTACTCAATAGTGATTTTAAATTTAAATGTAGCGAAGTAAAATTCTTGAGTTGAGAAATATTCAAGTACTAGAAGTAGTAGTAAGAGTAAAGTTACAGATTTTTTAAAAAACTAAAACAAAAAGTACAACACACACAAAAAAGACATTGTCATAGTGACGAGAGTAAATGTAATTTGTTACTTCTGCCCTTGGTCACTGTTGTTCTGGGGGGCAGAGAGACGTGTGCTGCCTGTCTGGAGCTGCCATCACATTGTTTCACCTGCTACATAGCAGCTTCATGGGAAAGTAAAGCCTCCCCCTTCAGATTCACCTCCACCCACACCAGTGGGAGTTTCTCACCACTCCGTCCACTGGAATACATACGCAGGCTGATGTACAGAGAATCGTGCTTCAGCCCAGACATTTAACCAAGAAAGGCTGCAGGACTGTATCATCTAACTATTAAGCCCAAACCACTCACACTGTATTACACCACCTCTGAGTTCTGATTATAAACATGTCACAGGACATTTTAACTTTAATTGTACCAGCTGCATATGTATGTAATTAGTTTGGGCTGAATTATACTCAATGTGGAATTAGTGTATGATGTGTATGCAAACTTCTTTGGTCTTGTCTAAGCTAACACAGGGTTCCAATATGTTCCTATCTGTAGAAGTCTGATTTAAAATAAGAGCAGTCTATATCATCCATTAAACCATCTCTTACATGCTTCATTAATTAAGAAATTATGACAAATTGATCACAAGAACTTTTGCTGTGTAAAGTTTTGAAAGTTGTGGTTTGGATGATGGCTGGCGACCTGAGTGAGGGGAGAGATTCTGAAGTAGATGACAGCAGTTACATGACATGACAACGACTTGGAAGATTAAGACACTGACTTCAATCTGATAAGATGCTAAACTGCTAGTCAAGGTCAAGGTGACACTTATTGGTGGAGGGGGAAGAGGGGGAGGAGCTAGTATCACCGCTAGCTAGAGGTAAAGATTGACCTGATTCAACACCGTCACTAAAACCATTATTTCTCAGCCTCTGAAACAGATAGAGACATGAAATAAAACCATCTGAGATCTTAAACCTTTGGCTTTTATTGTGAATCATTACCTTAGTCCTAATATTCATCAAAATTAAAAAAGAAAAATAAATAAACGTTATAAAAGAGTTGAAGTGAACTGAGAATATTAACAAAGGTGCTTGTTCAAATTGCCTGAACACCAATATATATATATATATATGTATATATATAAAAATAGTAGTCTACAATTTTCCCTAGCAATGAACCAACACACATTTGAAACCTGAACCACATGCATGTATCCATTTTGGTATGACAATAGAGGGCATAATAGGCCAGACAGAGTTGAGTTCAGAGTGGAGATCTATTCTTTCAGGTTATCTACTACAAATAATACTCATTTGTATCTTGTATATGTATCCCATTATTTTTCATTTTTTCCATTTCAGAATGCCACCAGCATGGAGAGATCATCTATAAACTGTGACTCTACACTCTGTGAACTATGACAAAATTTAGTTTTGTAAATAGAAAATTAAGATTTGCAAATGAAGCCTTAATTGTTCTGTATATATGTTCTGATAATGTGAGTACAAATACAGACATTTTACTCCACTTAGGCCCAATGTTGTCCTAAAAACTTACTAAAATGTAACAAATTCGATACCCTTTCATTTCTGCATCAGAGGCCTCCTACAACAACATCTGGAAGGTGAAAAAATGTTTTGCTTTTATTTCCTATGTCTGGGTTTTACAGGGTTAAACCTTTAGTTACAAGCTAAAGAAGCTAGCAAGCAAATAAACCAAAATGCTAACCCATTATTCAACAGTTTAAAACACATTTATCCATAAACCTGATACAAACTACCACAGTTAGTCATCCAGTTATCCAACTGGCAGCAGATGATGTGAAAAGCGACAACGGCCTGTTCAAAATAGTGTCGTCCATAAACTAGCTACCATTTAAACATCAACATGATCCTGAACATAACTTTGCCCTTAGGACATTTTACTTTTTATCTCATTTTCCATGTGCTTTTCATGCTGTTTTCCAAGACGCACCTACGGAGCGCTCGATATTACGCTGCTTTCTGATTCATTTAGCTGACCTGTGGCTGTGGCGTAACACAATGCGCTCCGTAGGTGCGTAAGAAATGTAGTGCGGGGGTGCCCTGGTGGCTCACCTGGTAGAGCACGTACCACGAAGGCTTAGTCCTAACCGCAGCGGCCCAGGTTCCTTTGCTGCATGTCATCCCCCCTCTCTCTCCCTAACTTTCCTGTCTCTCTCTCACTGCAACTACTGGATTTAAGGCAAAAAAAATGCCCCAATAAAACCTCAAGAAAAAAAGAAGAAAGAAATGTAGTGCCCAAGCAAAATGCTCCTTTGGCGAGAAGATACCGCTGAATATATTCTACATGTCTGACTATGTATGACTACTTCACACAACCCCACGTCAGCCTGAACTATCGCTTTAATATTTGACTATGAATAAATCATCATGTAGAACTTCCTTTCTTATGCTATATTTAAACCTACAGTGTTGTTTTGTTTCAGTCACTTGGGGGCAGCAGAGACAAGGTCAACAACAGCACTGACATATCACCTGTTAAAGTTTATGTTGTGAACTTATTGAACTTATAGCAAGCTGCCATGCACTGTGTGGGGGTCAGCCCTATGTTCCCACATTTCTAAGAATGTTTTGAAAATTAGGCCCTATTTTCCCACAGTCTTATATGTTCCCATAAGCCCATGTCCACACTAACCGGGTAATATTTATCCGGTTAGCCCTTCCGTCCACATTAGAACGGTGAATTCCGAAACTGAAAACGATGCTTTACAAAAACGATCGCTGAGGTGGATAAATGTGAAGACGCCGTGGAATGTGGATGCAAAGCGTTCTGAAAACGATTAGTGTGGATGGAGATCGTTTTCATTGTGAATGTTTTTATATTTACTCGGGTTAATGTGGACAAGGCCTAAGATTTTTCTCAAAAGGAAACCCTATGGTCCCATATTTCTTAACATAGGGCTGTGGGAACATAGACACGCTCCCACTGTGTGTTGTGACACCTTTCTATCAGAGACAGCATTAACCTTTTCATCAGTTTGTGCTACAGTAGCTCTTCTGTGGGCTCGGACAACACGGACTATCCTTCACTCCCCACCACATCAATGGTTCAGCGTTCACCGCTTGTCCTTCCTTATCCTTCCGGTTGTCCACTTTTGGTCGGTACTAACCACTGCAGACCGGGAACATCCAACAAGACCTGCAGCTCTGGAGATGCTCTGACCCAGTTGTCTAGACATCACAATTTAGCTCTTGTCAAAGTCGCTCAGATCCTTACACTTACCCATTCCAACATCAACTTCAGGACTGAATGTTCACTTGCTGCCTAATATATCCCACCACTGGCAGGTGCCATTGTAACGAGATAATCAGTGTCATTCACTTCACCTGTCAGTGGCCATAATGTTATGGCTGATCGGTGGATACACATATACATACATATATGTATATACACACACACACACACACACACACACACAAACATATGTATCTATATATAAATACATACATACATACATACATACATATATATGTCCTCTTATTGTGCCCCGGTGGCTCACCTGGTAGAGTGCATATCATAAAGGTTTAGTCCTAACTGCAGCGGCCACAGGTCGGAATCGAATCTGTGGCCTTCTGCTGCATATCATCCCTTCTCTCTTTCAGAATAAAGGTAAAAAAAATCTGCCTTTTCTGCAGACGATGTGGATACATTAATCTTTCAGAATAAAAAAAAAAAAACACGAGAATAGAGTAACTGTATCAATACTTTTCTATATCTATATCATTTATTTGTTATTATTACTTATTTAACCTTCTGAAGCACTTTAAGTCGTGTTAGTAGACTGTAGCAATACCCTTAATACCTAAATGACTTAGGTATGTTTTAAGAAATGTGCCTTTATGTGCATTTCTTGTTCCAGAAACAAGTCATCCTTAAATCCTGAAATTACGGAAAGTTTGCCACTGGATTACAAGTTTACAAGTTTACAATTACACGTTTATGTTTACAAGTTAAATTCATAATTCATAAAGAAATGTAACATTTTTCATGTCTTTTTTTTCACTGTACTGAAAACAGACCAAACCATGAATTTGAAACCGAAGTCAGTACCGAAATGTGAGTTTGATCGAGAATGGATTATATCTGCTTTAACATTTACCATTTACTCAAGATATTGATCAGAACAACAATCACTGTGCATATGTTAAACTGTAAACAGAAAAAACATAAAGGAAACTGTTATCCAGATTGTAAAAAGTATTAGATTTGAAAATGAAAATTAGGTTGTTTATTTACCTGGAAGGCATTGAGAACAATGAAGACATAGGCGACCACGACAGACAGATGGACCAGGACCCCACAGAGCCAGGTCAGACCCAGCACCGGCAGCAGGATGAGGACCGGACGGGTCACGGCCCTACACGCACGCACGCACGCACACACACACACACACACGAATCATGAATACACATATGTCTGTGCATGAATTGAAGACATATTCTGAAATACAGAGGCATGAGAAAGATGTCCAGTGACCAGTGAAAAAAAACTCCACATATTGCTGTGGCACCATTTGATTCCCGAGCACTACACAGGAGTATAGGCAGACAGAAGGACCCAGCAAAGTGGAGTTTCAAGGTATTTTGATGACATTTTCTTCTCAAATATTTCCTCCTTGAATCCACATCAAACATCTCTGCACAGCTATAGATTTTACGCCTACCACAGTCATACTCCTGTTCCTTTGCAATCATCCTTTCAATGATCCTGGTGCTTATACGGCCAATAACCATTTCATGGGGCAAGGCAGAAAAGGTTGCCTTTGTTCAAACCACCATTGTTGTCACACTGCTGCACCTGGGTAGAGAGATTGAGTTTTCAGACTGCACTGTGTCTGCAAGGACAAAGCCAGCACTCAAAATAAAAGGGAAGAGAAGGCTCTTCCCTTTTATTTTTGAAAGTCGTTTTCCCTCTAATCTCCTGAATTCACATAACACTCTTGAGCTGGCACAGACATCTACTTTCAGACTGTTTGTGAGGGAATGAAGAGACGTGGTGAGAGGGGGAATAGCGTTGTGGAATTTTCATCAGACTAAGACAAAATGTGTGAAAAGAAATTCTGGATGGAAGAGAGCTGCTGCATGTTGGGTTGAAGGACTTTTTACCTGAATATGAAAAGAGACCCTCGCCTCTCCTCAGCCATAAGATATATTAGTAACACCTACCATTTCTAGTGTACTGACCTGTGTATTAACCTTTGAAAGTGCACATTAGCACCATCAGAAAAATGTCCCTAATACAGACATGTCTTCTAATCCATTTACCTGTAATCCTCACAATTGATACCGAGTACAACGTGAGGGAGGTGTAGATGACTTTATGCGCACAGGCTTCATCAGGATGAATCAGCTAATCACAGGAAGTCAGTCAGTGCACTAATGGGATGGTTAATCTAAATTTCTTACTTGCTTCCTGAGGTTTCTTGTTAAAAATGGTTTTGTATTTATTTGTCCAGGCTTCTGAGATTTCTGCTCCCCACCAAAATACAATGAGAGTGAATGGGCTTTCATTTGTACTTCAGCATCTCCTCCCAGAGTAATTGTTCCCACTGCTCTGGATGCTCCACAGACCTCATCGTCCATGGTTTGCATCGGGACTCTTTATTCAATAGAAAGTAGTTCCAAAGAAAAGTGCTCACAGCAAAGGTCTGTGCTCCGTTAAGGAGAATGTGCTCTCCAGCCGTTTGTTGAATCGACCCTTGAACGTCAGTGCATATTCATGTGTTTTACCAGAAATCATCATACTAGAAATCGGACAAGCTTGCATAAAGGTATACTGTAGCAGAATTACTAGAAATGTGTGTGTACTATCATCCTGTAACCATAGCAACGTAAACAGGCCTGACACATTGAAAGGGGAAATTATCTTTGCTGTTCACTCTCTGACTGGCTGTCATATGTATGTAAAGCTGGGGCACAGCAGCTGCAACAGGAAACAAACTAGCAGTGTTCAAAGGAACGAGACTGATATTCTATATTTTCTAATTAACAACAAATCAAACAATGAATGTTTTCTACTAACAAGAATTGTGTGTGTGCGTGTGGGTGTGTGTATCCAAAGCCTGATATGTCTTATTCCTCTGAGCCACAGAGCTCCTTTGTTCCCAAAGACCATTAAAGTGAGATGCACTGTGTCACTGGGCAACATGTTCCTTGATCAGTCCGCTACTGAAAGTAGTCCCCACTACTGTAGGGAACCTGAAATGCAAGTCTTAAGCCAGGAACACACTGGATGTGTCATGTGTGCGTAGCGCCTGCAAAGCGTTGTGGTTTTCACTTTCAGGTTTCAGTGCACACGTTTACGGGTTAGAGCAACACACTGGCTGCATGATCTAGAGATTTGGCCTCTCGCCTATTTTTCACGCGTGACGCATCCTGCAGTAAAAACAGACAGAGAAAATACCTGAGGATGCCTCGTGATATCATACAAGCAACATCACTTAACTGACACCTACGCTATAGTTTCTATGTCTAAACTGAATCTGAATATGAAAGACATGAAAAAATATAAATATATTTTTCAACCATTTCATCAGCTGCATGAGGACACAGATGCATTTTGGGGACATTTTCTGTCAAAAATAAATTGATTAATTTATAATGAAAAGAAACTCCTGCAAACTCTGTGTAGAGAGACAGAGCTGCGATCCATGTGAACACACACACTCCGCAGCAGGTCTGTAATGTCAGCCGCCATGCTCACACCACACAGACAGTGTGTTCCTAGCGTTAGGATTCAGTGTCAGTTTTGAAAACCACCAAGGTGTAAAAAGTGTATATGACTTAAAACTAGATAAAAGTCAATGTTGAGCTCCTGGCAGGAAACCACAACACTGACACATGATCATAGACCTGGAAACTTTACTGACCTATGTGCAGATTGTTTCTGCATCCACTGACAAGAAATTGGTTTTCAGTGTGCAGAACAACCTAAAACTGTGTGGAAATTTTCAATCAGCCTCTCAACAGGTCATTAAGGTTGAACGATATGTCTGTCAGAAATGAAACAGCTTTGCTCTTCTCTTTTTTGAGGAAATCCACAAACAGTTTGTCTTTGTTGACGGTTTGAAGCTCAGTGCAAATATCCCAAAATACTCCAGAGCTCTTCTTTTGCTGAGCCATGTGACATTTTTGTGGAGTGGTGACTCACGAAAAAGTTGACCTCGGGAATGTGTGCATCATTTGATGCTGCCCTCAAACAGCTGAGCAGTCTCTTAGTCCCAAAGCTATTGTTTTTCTTGATCATAAAATCCAGCAGAATGAACCAATGGTGCATTGTCTGTTGATTCATCCACAATCAGTGAGATGAACAGTGGTCATGAAGTTTGTGTTTGTCTCACTAGGACTCAAAGATGAATTAATTAATTTTGGTGGTCAAAGGTCAAGATCACAGTGACCTCACATTCTTGTGAAAATATCAGTAATGCCCTGAGGGAACTTCATCACTGTGACCTCACAAAACACATTTTTAGACATGAATTCATCCACTAATAATGACACAGATTAACTCAAATGTCCGTGAAGATAAAATCAAGTGATGACATTTTATATCAAAAAGGTCAAAGGTCAACTTCATAATGTTCATCATAATGTTCTGCAAAAACACTTCTGGTCATTCTTCAACACTGTAATTTAGGAAGGAGAGACTGTGACCATGTTTCCTGATACTCAGCTTGCTGCTGGAGGAAATAACCAGGTGGAGGTGGAGGTTTTTATTTATTTATTTATTTTTTGAACCTGCTGCATTACTTTTTAAACTTCTGACAACAGTCTTGCTCACTGCAGTGATCAGCAGATGGCTGAATGATGACAAGAGCGATCTGGGTCATGTTGTGGTAGGTTTTTTTTGCAGTAGGGGGTGTTGTTTATAATTTAATTATATTGTTGTATTTTATGTTTTTATGTGTTTTTTATAATATAACTTTTTTTTTTATAAAAAAAACAAAATAGAAATATAATATGAACTAGAATCACCTCTTCATGGTTGTTTCATCCACTACTAAATTTCAGGTTACATCACTGTTTATCCAGTTATATAAAATATTAAACATTTGTGTGAAATTGTGTCATAATTGCTGTGAAGTCTTGAGTAATGGCTAAAAAGTGTGTTATGAGGTCATACTGACCTTGACCTTTGTACCTTGACCACCAAAATCTAATCAGTTCATCCTTGAGTCCAAGTAAATGTTTGTGCCAAATTTGAAGAAGTTCTGTCAAGGAGTTACTGAGTGATTGTGTCCACTAGGATGAGATGGATGGACAACCTGAAAATAATATTTTCATAAGATGGATTTTATTAATAATATCAATTTTCCATAAAAAGTACTAAATATACAAAAAATTAAAAAAATATTGCATATGGGGCTGGGCTGAAAATTAAGCAAAATATAATCGAAATCTCAATATGGGCAAGTGCGATATCCAAATCAAAGGGGCTGCAGTTTTTTTGACAAAGGTAAAAAGTGTCACATTGTTGGGTATTGTTAGCACCATCAGTGTTGTGGTGCTACAGAGACGCCCCAACCTGCAAATCATATTCTCCAGACCGAAAGGAACATGATTGTTTGGTACAAGACCAACACTTTTTGGATTTTGGTCAAAATTGTTCCTGGAGGATTAAACTGTATTTTGGTCTAGATCTGGATCATGCAAATAAGAGAGAGCAGTGCATCCAAACTGCAGTGTCCAGCTGTTTTAAGAAATAACTACAGCTCTTCTAAAGATGAGAGTTCAGCAGGAACGAACTGGTTTGAGACTGAAAGCCACAGATAAAAACACTGAGAGGGACTAACAGTTTGTTGGTTCTTCTCACAGAATCTGTCGACAGCTTCATCCTTTATCATAGAACCAGCAATATTTCTGTAATATGTGGTGAAATAATTGATTAAGAAAATAACAGAACTAAGAATGAGCTCCTCAGCCAGTCAAAACTTTTAAAGTGAGAACTTGAACTTCACTGTTGTAAACTGAACACTGCTGGATGGATCCTACAACTCATTTTAAATATCAGAATTTACTGTATGTGCTGTACACTCACACAAACATAAACACACAAACACACACACACACACACACACACACACACACACACACACACACACACACACACACACACACACAGTTCTGCCGGGACCAGGTGTTAAGCTGATAAGCCCTTACAACTCCCACAGCAGGACCGGAGCTAAACTCCCATTCTCTCACACAGTCTGTATTGACTATTGCTGGCTCGACCAAGACAGAATCAACAAGTGTGTATGTATGTGTGAGAGAGAGAGAGAGGGAGCGAGGGAGAGGGAGAGAGAGAGAGCGTGGGCTCACAAGAGAAAAAGACTCATGAAAGAACGAGCATGAAAAGCAGGAGGAGAGAGAGAGAGAGAGAGAGGCAGAGAAGCCATTGTATCTCACCAGGTGAGGTCAAAGGTCTGCATCTTTGATGCTGAGCTTGGACTGAGCATCTTAGCACGGCGACGAGCACTGGAAACAGTCACCATGACAACCCGACACAGCACAACTGCATTGACCTGCAGGCAGAGGACAACAGCATCAACATGGCCTCCAGCAAACACGAGACGTGCCGCTGCAGATCCACTTAGCTTCCAGCTCACATGTAGAGGAGGGAAAGTTTAGCCTCCTGCTCAGGCTGCAGGAAATCAGTGTTCACTGACGTACGTTACTTCTTTTTTTAGTTGCTCCCTGCCTCTCTCTCCGAGGCAGGAGAAAATAAAATATAGAAGGGAAATGCAAAAGCTCATCTTTATCTAGAAGCTTGCTCCTCTAATTTTGTGATTTTGACTTTGGGGCAAGTCTGGAATTATGTCCCTCATTTATTCCTCCTACTGAAATCCACTGCGTTTCTTTGTGGTGTTACAAAAATGTTAAAAGAGTTTCCTTCATGATAAAACATTTGTAAAGTCATTGTTAGATTCTCTTTCTTCTTCCTCTCTGCCTTAGGCTAGTGCACTGCCACAGCCAATGGTGGATCAAAACACTGTCAGTGCTCGTGCAGGTGCAGCTGTTGGTGCTGGATTCAAACACAAAGGAGACCCTGCTAATCTAAACATGGTTAAAGTATGCTTTGGGCTTTTAACAGAGTTCAAACTGTCACTGTATAAAATGAATGTTATCAAATTATGGTTATTATTGTCCCTTCTTTTGCCTTGACCTCCTTTAAATGTTTGAAAATAAACTAATTTAAAAGATTATAGTAAGTCATCACACACACACATACACACACACACACACACAGATTACATACCGCCAACACAAATACAACAGGTCCCACAAATGCCCAGATGGTGTCGGTCTTCACGTTGAGCCAGCAGTGATCCTCTGCCTTGTACTCGTCCACTGATATTGCCAGTGTCACACCGACTATCAGAACAGGAAGTCCTGAAAAACAATCCAGAGCCAGAAGATGAACTATGGTGGGATGTTTAAGGATATTCATGGAGCGGTGACTGTATGAAACAGAGTATTTGGTCTGTTGTGTTCTCTTGGTCTATTTAGTCTGAACGGGAACATTGAGCACAGAGAGCTGAGAGAACACCTGAGTGTCTGTGCTGCTGATTCACATTCTGTTCTCATCTCATTGTGTGACACACACTCATACATGGATTTGGGAACATGAACAGTAGCAGCTGCAGGAGGCTTTAACTGGGTTAAGGTTGCAGTATAGAAAAACATCACTTCACATAATGTTAACATGAATAAATCATCATTACAACAGCTATAATATACTGGCAATAACTACAAGCAAGTCTAAGAGTGTAAAGCTCCACTAGCGGCCCCAAGAGGATTGGATGTTCATTACAAGAGGGTAAACATGCACAATCTGCCCTGAGGGCATTAGAAGACAGACCAAGAATTTTCAAAATGGAAATGTTCATCCTCTGGGGAGTGGATTCAGTTTGTTTCATGGTGTCTGCAAGTCTAATTTTAATAGCATCATTCTATCAGGTTTATAATGTTTTAAATACATCTGGACAGAAGTTAAGATGCTTTGAACAAGAGCACAGACAGATAACCGACCAGCTTTAACATCCTGAGGACAGGAAAAAAGGAAAAAAATCACCTTAAGTAAGTGGAGGAACAAAGAGGTTTATGGGAAATGCAGTCTTTATTGGAACAATATGACTAATTTTTGCCAAAAACATTGTTGAAAGTCAACATGATTGCATGGAAGTGGAGTTGAAAACATTTGACTACAAGTTATCAAGTGTGGTTTCAATTTCTTTATATTTATATTTGTTTCTCTGCCTCTCTGCTGTTCAGCCTGGACTTCACTGATCATTGTGAACACTAACACCAACATATCACCACTGCAACTTTGACATGAAATCATGAAAAAATCCTATACACCCTAGAAATTAACATCCAACTGTGTTATCTTAACTGACAATATCATAACCATATTATAACCCAGCAGGCACCGACTGTCAAAATAACGTCAGGAAGACTTTGGACTCTAATGTTCGAAAGATGTTAAATTTTGGTTGGAAATGAAAAGCCTGTTGGCGTCAGAATCCAACATTATAGTTGTGTGTACAACTGCATGTTAGTGCGTGCCAGTCCCTCCTGTTAAACCGCTGGTCCTCCCAACGTTTAAAAACACATCAGCTCCACCCACAGGTTAGTGCAGCATGCAGCAATCAGGTGAAAGTGAAGTTCCAGAATTTCCTCCACTAAAGAAGAAACATTTTCCTCTAAAAAGGCCTCAGACAAAGACAGAAATGAAACCAGAGCACATTTGGATTGGACACTGGGACTACTGGCTCAAATCCCAGTCAGCTGGTGAACCGTCTTTATTGGCTCTGTCAGTGTCTTTACTAGCTCCATTAGTGTCTTTACTGGCTCAGTCATTGTCTTTAACGGCTCCATCTGTGTCTAGCTCCATTAGTGTCTTTACTGGCTCCGTCAGTGTTTTTACTGACTCCGTCAGTGTCTAGCTAGATTAGTATCTTTACTGGCTCTGTCAGTGTCTTTACCGGCTGCATCAATGTCTTTATCTGCTTCGTAAGTATCTTATCCGGCTCCGTCAGTGTCTTTACTGGCTCCGTCAATGTCTTTAACAGCTCTGTCAGTGTCTAGCTAGATTAGTATCTTTACTGGCTCTGTCAGTGTCTTTACCGGCTGCATCAATGTCTTTATCTGCTTCGTAAGTGTCTTATCCGGCTCCGTCAGTGTCTTTACTGGCTCCGTCAGTGTCTTTACCGGCTCCGTCAGTGTCTTTGCCGGCTCCATCAGTGTCTTTACCGGCTCCGTCAGTGTCTTTACCAGCTCCGTCAGTGTCTTTCCCAGCTACATCGGTGTCTTTACTGGCTGCATCGGTGTCTTTACTGGCTGCATCGGTGTCTTTAATGGCTGTGTCAGTGTCTTTACTGGCTCCGTCAGTGTCTTTATCGGCTCCATCAGTGTCATTACTGTAACAACAGCCCCAGTGGATAAATCCAAGGCTGAACTTCTGTCCCAGTCTGACTGTGTTGGTGGCAGCTGTGTGTCTGCAGAGAACTGGCCTTCGTGTGACAGTATCTTAATATTTCTGTACTTCGATTTTGCTGCAGCATGTGAATCAGCACAGTTTCTATAGAAATTGTGGATCATGGATTATATTAATTAACTGGTGAGGATGCAGTGAATGTCACATCAGAAATATTAGTGAATATATCTACTCGAGTAAATAAATAAATAATTTATAAAATCAACTGTGTGTTAGGTTAGTTCTGAACAATGAGACCAGATTTTACATTGCTGATAAATAGTAAATGATTAACGTGATGTGACTGAAATAATCTCAGTGTTTCATGTGACAGTGTCTTCTTTTATTAATGGTTTGATTTCTGAGAAGGAATCACAGTGGAAATAAATATTTAGCTTTACTGTGTTTTTATTTGTTACAGGTTAATTGTATGGCAGGACTAATCTAATCTAATTTTATCTAATCTAATATAATCTAATCATTTCCACTTTCAGTATAATTTACAACTGAGGTCATCATCTTTTGCTAAACACACATTAAGTGT
Organism: Seriola dumerili; assembly: GCF_002260705.1. Lineage (NCBI taxonomy): Eukaryota > Metazoa > Chordata > Actinopteri > Carangiformes > Carangidae > Seriola > Seriola dumerili. The sequence continues at coordinate 644,867 of NW_019174263.1, forward strand.
AAATGCGAGATTACTGATGTGTCCTTCAACCACACTGCTTCAGCACTGGTACACTTTCTCCTCTTTTCTTTTTGACAGTCTACTAAAAACTTTTCTGCTATGTTTACTGTTGCTCTTTATCCTGATTTGACTGAAAGAAAATTGCAGTGGTGAACATTTGTTGTTTTCATCTAAATGACACACCAACTGTATCTGATGTTAAAAAAAAACAACCAAATAGATGCACAGTGTAAATTGTGACAGCCCAGTTTGTTAAGCTGCATAAATCCAGTCACAACAGCTCCACTAAAGTTACATGTAGTAGGATTTAGCTGATTTTGATAATTATTAATTAAACATACAGGAAGAAAACACTGTATCCTGAATGTTTTGCATTAAAGCAAATTTGGTATATATATACTTTTATACCATATAGCGCTTTTCTTACTCAGAGTACTTTACAATACTTGCCACATTTACCTATTCACTCACACATCCATACATCACAGTCACACACTGATGGAAAAGCAGTCAGGGGCAAAGTGAGGTTCAGTATCTTGCCCAAGGACACTTCGACATGCGGACTGGAGGAGCTGGGGACTGACCTACTTACCTTCTAATTAGTGGATGACCCGCTCTACCTCCTGAGCCACAGCCGTTCCATTTGTAATATGTTTCAAATTAAAGCTGATATCAAGATCAATTATCACATTATCATGAGGTAAAAACACCAGGGTGTCAGATGTGTGATGATATGAAGTACGAACCATGAAGTAAAATAAAAATCTTGGCTTCACTATAGAAATACAAGAATAACAGGAAGCTGTAGGTTTAGAATCAAACATTTACATGTGTCTCTGCTGCTGGACAAGGCGACAGTCAGTGTTGAATCTATCTCGTCTTCAGGATTCATGCAGTTTAACCAGGTCATAAATCAGTCAGTTTACCCCAGCCGATGACATAGTAGAGCTTCATCCTGCGGTCCTCACTGATGTTGACGGACACGACTTTGCTCCAGAGCAGCAGGCCCTCCACCAGCATCCAGGAGAAGGAAGCCATGAAGAAGAGGTGGAGCAGTGCCGTCACCATGAAGCATGCTGCCTGCAGGTTTAGAAATATCTTATACGCTTAGTGAGTACCTGCGAGCATCCAATCAGCCAATCTAGTGGCAGCAGTGCAGTGGATAAAATTTTGCGTCAACAGTCCAGGCTGGTGGTGGGGGTGTAATGGTGTATACATGAAAAAAGTATTGGTTTGGACCTTCAGTAAAACTATTTGGTTAATGGCTCACCAAGCCTCATTTTCTCATTGATCTTCTTTTGCTGACTGAAAAGTTCCTACACAAACACACCATTTGTCCTTTTCTCTTTCAAAATCCCAAACAGATGTGGTAAAAAATATGTTACTGAAACTGTAATGCCGTGTTTGAATTCAAAAATTACAGTCGATATTTTCAATACGGTGTTTGAAGTAGATTTTCTTTCTGTCCAGCAGAGGTTGAACTTAAATTTGCATACCCTATTTACATATTAAAGATCGGCAGTATTTATTATTAACTAAGCTAATCAAATTAGAGGAGGACATTATCAAGCTAAGCAAAACAAACAACCCTATGACAGTGATGGGGTTGTTTTCTTATGTTAGTATTGAATTTTTTAAAAATATTGTAAGAACGAAGCAATAAGTTGAAAGCAAGCATCAACCTCCGAGACTGAAAAATTAAGCCAAAACAGAAGAACCAATAGCTGCAATTCTTCTAATGACCACTAGAGTCTGGCTCTAGGTGTGAGTATTGTATAATAACCTTCCAGCCATGATCCAGGCTGAATTAGACTGTGGTCTGGAAAGGCCTCTGCAGTCAGAGAAATGTATTATTATTATTATTATTAATTTGTGAATTATGCACTTACACACTTGAAATGCACAAATATGTCGTATGTGAAATTTCACCTCGTTGACAGATGCCCAATCACTGCACATCAACAGCAGCTCAGCGATTCCCAGAGAAACGATCAGGTTCTTGTGGACTGTGGTCCGGTCTGATTTAGGGACACTGCACAATTAAAGACACACACATGCATAAATGAATGTAAGCACACAGCATGAGTATCTGAGTGAGGATCTGACAGTTTTTCAAAAATGTTTCACAAATGCAGAGCTGTTCACATATCTACAGAGCACAATGTTCTGGGTTTTTTTCCCACTTATTGAAGTGAATCTGGCAGTTTTATGAAATGCTTTTCACCCTCAGCGCTTTACAGAGTGCACTCTGTGACGTTTGTGACTCACCCCACAGCAATGAAGAGGATGAAGGTGAAGAGGAGGCCACACAGAGACACTCCACAGCCGATGAACGTCAGCACCTGCAGAGCGTTTTCGTTCTCTGGGCTTCTCTGACACACACACACACACACACAGCGTGAGCTGTAAATAGCAGCACATGCTGTAGATGAAAGCCTACACAAAACACACAGTGATAATTTGAGAGAGGAATGTTACCTGGGCTTCGTAAACCTGCAGCAGCAATGCAAAATTGGTGGTGTGGTTGCAGTGGCACACAGTGTATCCATATTCTTTGGACACCACCTCACAGCCTCTGGTATTCCACCACCCACCAGCCTCCGGACTAGGTAGACACAAACAGTGCATACTTACATATCTACATACACACAGGAACGCCAAGAATGAAAATATTTTCCTATCTAAAACTTTTGCAGCATTTAATCAAATTTTTGCATTGAGGCAGGTGAGATAACTGTTGCATTAGCTACAGAGAAATCTGAGACCTCCACATCGGCTGTGCTTTTTCAAAAATACTCATTGGTACGTACGTGAGATCAAAATCCCAGAAGGCACACACTGGATCATACACAGCACCGGTGGGATTCTGCAGTAAATACAGAATACATAATGAGTATTTATTAAATATCTATATAAAGAAATAAAAGGTGGAGATGACAATAGGAATTTCAGAGAGCTAACCTGTACTCTGTGCTGGAGCTGGAAACTAACTGCCGTGCTAACTGGCTGGTCATCTCCCAATGCGGTGGTGGATATGACTGAGGAGCCCAGGACGGTGCCCAGATACCTGGTTATATACAGATTCATTTCTATTATAACAGACACAAGGAGCGAGCTGCAGACATACATGAAGACTATGTAGAATATGCTTTACACTAAAAAGGTATTTTCTTACCACAATGACAGAAGTATGTGTTGTATTACCTGAAGTAGGGCTGGGCGATATAAAAAATCATATCGTGTTAATAATTTTCATATCAGTCGATATCAATTATATATATCACGATATAAACCAAATCACTATTTCTGTCATGCTTAAAGGTTAATTTTTACTCCTAAGTGAGATGTGAAGATATCATAAGGATAATTTTGGTTTTAAATATTATTTTTTTCTCTCAGAAGTTGAACATGACAAATGCACTGAAGAACATTATACAGCTGTATTTAAAATAAGTAAAATAGGTATATATTATAAACTAAAATCTTAACTCTGACCATCAAAAGCTTCGTCTGGGACTGTAAAGTCTTGCATTGCGTGTGCTCTAGAGGATGGCACTGCCTCAGATGATATAAAAGATTAGTGGTGTCTTTGCGGGAACATGCTTTTGACAGTTTTCAGTGCACGCTACTCTGCTTCTTATCGGACTTTAATTAGCCAAAGTATCTCCACACTACCCAATTCCTCTGACCCTTCTTTTCAACAATGTCCTCGTCTTTTGAGCCTTGGCTGTACGTGTTGTGGTGTCTTCTTCAGTGACGCTTTTTTATTTAGTTTTTATTAACATTTTCTGCCGTTATTTTCTCTTTCATCCCTCTCACGCTCCTGACGTACAGGTGGGAACGGCTGCAGTAGCCCAAACATTACCACATGTGGCGGCACCAGCTGCTACTCCAACGCTCTGTCCTGTGTGCGTCAACCAAACCTGACGTGAATGTAAATCTATTCCAGCCACATGATTGCTTCGGCGCAATGCTATTGTCATTATCATTGGCTGTTTGTGTTTTCTGTCAAAACATGGATGAAGGAGTTCTATGGACGTTGTACCGACCACGTCTTATATGTTTTTATCGAGGAAAAGTTATTTTTGCGATAATTATCTTTCTCATTTTATCGCTCCACCCTGACCTGAAGGTTTTTTTAAAGGGGACATATTATGCTCCTTTTCAACAAGTTTAAATAAGTCTCAGACGTCCCCAAAACATGTCTTTGAAGTTTCTTGCTAAAAAATCCACTCCGATCCTATATTTCAGCATGCCTGTAAACCCCTCTGTTTCAGCCCTGTTCAGAACAGGCTGTTTCTGTGTCTGTAGCTTTAAATGCAAATGAGCTGTGCCTGACCACGCCCCTCTCCGGAAGGGAATGCGGCTTGGGCTTCTAGCGCCATGCTGTAATGTTTACGGTGACCGTGACCGGCGACCTGGCGTCGGAAGCGTTTTGGTTCAACCACACGACTTTTATCCAGAATCTGACCCAGAGGGAGAGGCTGCTGAAGAAGTTCAAACTCTACAACTGCAGCAGGACGTTTCTGAATGGTTGGTAACCAATTTTGTGTATTTTGACTTTACATTTTCAGTTTGTTGATGTGTGCTGGCACATAGTTACTAACATGTAGCTAGGTAGCTAATGCTAACTGTTACTGTCTCGTCATTACTGGGAGCTCTTTTGGTAAATAAGCACTATTGTGAATTGTGTAATGTAGTTATCTGTCATGCCTCCTTAGATATACTTTTACAGTCTATGAAAATGTTTGTTGTATGTGGACTGCTACAGGTGTTCAATGTCAATACTAGTCAGATATTTTAATAGATGCTGACAAAGTAAATCATTTTGATTTTTATTAATTTTTCTCCATGTTTTGAGCAGAGATGCTCATCATAACATCTTCCTTTATGTAGTAAATTTATTTTGTGCATTACAATAAAAGCTGTAAATCAGCATAAACATGTCTGATAGCAACATTAATCTTTAGTCAAAGACTAAACTGTGCAGTTTTCTACACTACACTGTTGTCAAGCTCCACATTATATGCAATAAGTGACATGTTATAAATTACCTATGTTATATGCGCTTGATATGTAGCCAAGCTTACTTCTTACCCACCTTAGCTCCACTGTCTGTCAGTTTTTGAATTTCATAAGCTTTATATTTTGGTGAATGTTACCATTTTTCTCTATATTTTGGATAGGTGCTCCTGTGGAAACTGTGCAACCATGCCCACAGAAGCTGAGAATATCTGCTGCTAGGAGATACCACAGGTAGCATTCTCACTAGACAAACTAATCAGTAATTTGTTTCGATTACATTTATAATAAACCATAGCATTTACCATTTGTAATTCACTGTAGGTTACCAGACGGCTATGGGAGATCGAGGAAGATTTACCATGTATGGTAGGCCGTCCTGGGTTGGAGCCGCTCTGCCTCAATGTGTACTCCCTCCAGAATGCCTGCAACATGTACCGCGCTGACTATGGTACTTTACGGTTGAGAGGAATACACCAGTACGTTTTGCTTCTTTGTAAAAACATAGTTTCAATCTAAATAAAAGATGTTAGGCAGTCTTGTTTTACTTCAGTGCACATAATTTTACAATGGTAATAACACACCACAAATGGAGTAACACACCCTCAAATAAATTAGTTTAGCTGCTCTTTGATTTGTAAAGTTTTTCTATCAGCAGATAGTGTGCATATAATATATGAATTCAGAGGAGTCATTTCTTTAGTAACGATCAAGCATTTATTTACATCAAATGAGGCACTTATAATCAGTGATAATAAAAAAGCTGTAGGATTCACTGGATCCATAAAAAAAATTGTGAGACACAACATAGATATGTTTGCAAGACTAAATGCCCTGTCCAGTTGTTTTAGTCGGTACAGGTATCTAGCCTATAGGAGCTTTATGGGCTGGTGCTGGGGCTTCCTTGGTCGCAGAATCTGGGTCGTCATTCCAGCCTGCCTGGTCCTACGCATCAGTGCCGAGTTTCCTGACGCCACAGGCCAGTACGTGGGTTTCAGACTGGCCCATGATAGAACCGGGACACATAGCTGGATATGACCTCCTCCTTCTCAGGCCGCTCGAACTGTGCAGTGAGGTCCTCTGGGATGGGGATGGCCAAAGCAGCTTCTGTGTATGGTCCCAGGTCAACAAAGACTTTTTCAAATATGAGGTCCACCACATTCCCTGTTTGATAAAACACAAAAGATTTTGTTTACATTTTTCACTTTTTTGTTGTTTTTTTACAAAACAATGACTGAAAGTCTGTTTCTAACTACCTCCTGACATTTTCTTTACTGTATTTTGTTGTTGGTGGAACTGTCATAACATTATACGTGCAATACTTAATACAATGTGTACAAAACATTTTTTGGTTGAAAAATAAAATAATATAACACTTATAGAATGTCGGCTCAGTCTTAACTGGTGTAGCTCTGCATTCTCCCTTCATGGCCTTTGGAAAGTGGACCTTGAACAGTGGTTCACCTTCTTTTGTTTGGGCTTGTGGTCGGTCAGCATTTTCATTGTAGTACATGGCAGCCAGGTAGAGTCTGGAGGTACAGTAAAGAGAAAATCAAAGATGTTAATGTTGACAGAAACCTTAGCCTACACACTCTCACAAGTTCTAAGTAACCACAGCTTCATTTACCTGCACAGCATTCCAAGACTGATAAATGACTGTTAGGTTTATCAAAAGTAGATGCACTTCAGATGGCTACAGACCTGTACTTCTGATGTGAGGCTGAAGAGTCCTCAAGGATAACTGTGTGCCTACAGTGGGTCAGTCTGGCATGCAACATCCCTTGTTGCAGGAAGCTGTATAGATGCACTTGATGTGCTGGCCTGAACAGAGGAAACAGAGGTTACACCAACATCTCCTCAAATGTGTAGTTATGGCAACAGCTGCAAGCAGTGCAAAAATGATAACAACAAATACACTCAATTATGTGTAAATTGGGTTGTCAATAGCTTGTAAATGCTGCAAATAGCTCACTATATGTGCAAAATGCAAGAAATGTGTATTATAGACTATCCCCTTTCACATATTCCCTGTAACTCTGCGCTTATCTAGATATTCCCCACAGGCACTGTATCTGTAAACATGATATAAACGTTAAAACGGACATCATAAGGCATGACTCTCAATACTAACTTTCACAGCACTAACAAACAAGCCCAGACACCTATGCTAATCGCTGCGAAGCCTGTTTAGTCTGAATTTTACCGGCTTGACTTTACAGACAGCTAAACGCCTATAAAGTTAGCAGGGTGGCTCTAATCAACGTCACACAGTGATACCAAGCAGAAGAATTGCATACAATTTGCATCCGGCTATACCCGGCTGTGTGGACGAGGCAAAATGTTAGCCACATTAGCTGCCATGCTAACAACACACGCAACAGGCTCTCGTGTGCATACAGTAAAGCAACATAAAATGGTGAAACTTACAGCTCCCAAGTTTGAAGTTGAAGTTGGTCGGTGCTGATCCAAGCTTTATCTTCAGACTCGTAGCGAATCCCGCATTGTACTGGCCCTCGTTGAGAAAGCAGACGTGAGATGGTTAGCCCGCTACAACACTTGCAGTGCACTTACAGTTGTAGCGGGCTAACCATTTCACGGTACATTTCACGGTACATTTCCATCAAAAATAAAATAAAACAAATCCACTGGGTCTTCAGATCCTCAGACGTAGGGGGTATAAAGACTTCTGTGTTGGTTTGTACAGTCAACAACCGAGCAACTACTGTGTTTCGCTCGTACCTTCGACATTGTTCTACCGAAAGCTAGTGTTCGCGAGGGAAGTAACGATAGCGTCTGCAAGACGGACTCAGTGGGCGGAACACACACCTAGCTAGGGGAGTGTCACCCACCCGGGGGGAGGTGGCATCGCCCTTCGTGACGACATCAGGGGAAAATCTCCAATTCGCCCGTTTGAGGACACATTTCCTGAAAGGTGGAGAAAGCAAAAGACGGAGAGAATGGACTTTTCTCATGTTTGGGGTGTTCGTAGACATGCCGGGGACACATATTACTGATAGAAAACCATGGAAAAGTGCATTTTGCATAATATGTCCCCTTTAATATCTTCCTAAAAACAGTCCTTTGATTTGTTTCAATTTAGCACACGTGGTATTTTCTATTCTAATGCTAAGTCTTACATATGACATTTTATATTTTAGCTTAAGTGGATAGATGTGAATGTTTGCCAACATGTTTGCAAAAAGGCAGTTTCAAACTCACGTAGAGCACGTTACTCAATATAACATAATGATTAAGATAATATGAAGTCACCTGTGTTATGTAGGTTAATATCTTATTCTAAAAGCTAAAATAGATTCCAAAGGTTTGACCCCATTATCTCCATAAGACTGCAAACCAATACAACAAGATATAACTAATTGTATACTTTCTCATTTCGGTGGATGTTTTCAAATGATGTGCCCTTGAATGCTTGTGCTACAATGCTAGACTAGGCTAACTATAGCTTACATAGCTTTCATGTAGCTTTATGTTAAGGTTTCAACTAATGACTGAAATCCAATTTATTTCCAAAAGGGTCTTTTTAGATTTTTAGATTAGGGTTGTGAACTCTCTACCATAATAACCACAAATTTTGTTGTTGAATTATTCACTTGTTTAAGCTTGACCTACATTTCATTTTCAATCAGTGACAGTGATGCAGCGTGAATCCTGTTCATGCAGTACAGTCATTGGCCTAGGCCTGTGTGGTAGTGCTGCTATTCTTTGAATATTCATTTTCACAAATGTGTTTTTTCTCCAATTCAATTAAATTGCAGAATATTTGTGATACACTTTAAATGCCAAATTTATTTTCCTCTTGAGAGAAGGTAGCTTAGCCGCTAAAACAGTTAGCATTATTCTGGGGAAAAACCATGAGCCACTGTGGGAGCAGACATATCGCCTTGTCAAACAGGTGGAGTAATAAAATTAGCTAACTATTAATAGTTTCATGACATTTATCCTAGTTCATCAGCATCTTCTTTTGGCACTCTCAGAAAGTCCTAGTCCTGTCACATGTGCTACCTGATCCTAGACAACAACAAAAATGTGGGGGTAGATTTGGTGGTGGCCAAGAGAGTCAGGCACACTGAAGTTTAACTTCATCAATTTGACAACATAACTGAACAGATGACAACAGAATTGTTTCCAGGGGACACAAAAAAGTGATGAGCTCAGCTGGGATGCACCAAAGATGCTCTATGTGGTGTTGTTCAACGCTCTGTGAGTTTTGAAGTGATTTGTCAGTTGCATTTTGTAAAATTAGCTAAAACTTCCTTGAATTGGCAGGCTAATAAATAAGCCAGAGGCTAAAGCTAGGTTAACAGCAGATATCCACAATACTGATGAGAAGATCAGAGTGTTTGTCTGTTTGGTTGTTTTTTGCGTTTGTAGCACATGTTATCAAATTCATGAAGATGTTTTCTTCATTTCTTTATGTTTTGTCTATGTGTAAATGTGTGCAGGCATAATTATCACTTTAGTGGATTAACCCACTTTTCAACATGGAAATATTCAGTCAGTCACCCGAGCCCACGAGTCATTTGCTGACTGCAATACTGATCTAAGAAATATCCCATAATGTGAAAAGTGATAGTACCACAGAGAATGAAAAAAAGCATCCATTTACCTCTGACTGCCGTCTGTGACGGTGGGAACCATAGTGATGTTCTCCTCAGGACTGAAAAGAGGCCGCAGAGAGCCATACCACGTGTTGACCAACGTGAGCTTCTGGAAGCCTGAACATTCACCACAACAGATAGATGGAGCTTTCTTCAGCTTGCACCAGACAGTTAAACAAAACAGTACCAAGGGAAATGTAGTTCATTTAGGATCATGTATTGTTTAAGATGAATAGTTGTTGCAAAACCAAACAATGCGCCTCCATCTCCACTTCACTGTGAGACCTTGGGAGTGTAAGTAGGTGAATGCATGCTACATTCACATGTCTGTCGTTGGTACATTGTCAACTGCATTCATTGGCAAGACTTAGGTTAATAAAATGTGTCTTCTCTCTCCAAACACTCGGCACTGTGATAGATAAGTCTGAATAAGTGTCTGCTGTAAGTGGAGGAAGATGATTGCGTCTTGCAGCATTTTCCTACCGTTGTTATGGAGATCCTGTATCTTCTGATGTGGGACTGAAATACAGTCTTGGTTGGTGTGTTTCTCTGTGTCAGGCCCACAGAAGCTCAGTCCTCTGGATCCTTCCTGCAGCATGTGCTGCTGCACCTCCACTTCTTCAAAAGGAACAGCAGCAAAGAGATTTACTCAGTTACTGTTCAATTTTTCTGCATAAAGTTCCTTGAATACACCGTGTGTAACTTCTACCTCTAGGAGTCTCTCAATCAAAACAATATCAAAAGACGGCGTTGGGTGACGTCATGAAATAGCGTGGGATCATGGGAGTTTTTGTCTTCACCACCATTACTGGAAGCTCCTCCCAGTTTGGATTCCTTCAGTGTCAGTGGTTCAGGAAATCAAATAGACCCAATGATTCTAACCATTAAAAACACTGAATAAAGCAGTTTTGCATTACAAGTCAGGCTGCAATGTGCAAAATTAGTGGTAAATTATTGGATAAAGTTAAAAGGCTTTGGAACTATCTATCAATCTCTGCTAGTGGAGTTCTGGGAGTTTGAAAAGGGTGGCAGTAGGAACTGGGATTTAGTGGAATAAAGGTGGGGCCCTGTGGATGCTGGCCACCTGTCCCTTAATGGCTGTGGACAGAGACTGATGCAGAGTTGTCAATAAAAGAATTAATACAGAAAGGTGAAATAGGAACGCCTTAGGTGAAGGCTGAATCACTCTATGCATATTTATACTTATGGCTCAAGAGATTCTGAAAGCAGGGGAGTGGGATTCGGCGTATACGTACCCCATAATATACATACATTACAGCTGTTAGGGTAGAGGGTTGCCTGAAGGGATATCAATACTCTACAGTATTAGTTGATTTATTGTGGGAACTGTGGTGAGTGAAGAAGGTGGTTTTGGGGGTTGCCAGCACATGTTTAGGGTGATGAGGTGGGTGATAGGGAAAATTTATAATAATAATAATAATAATACATTTTATTTGGCAGCGCCTTTCACAGCACTCAAGGACACTTTACAGAAGATTAAAAACACAATAAAAATAATAAAAACAACAGACAGTTAAAAAGAAAACAATGAAATTATAGCGAATATGCAGATTGAAACAGATGAGTTTTGAGTCTTGATTTGAACTGGGGTAAAGAAACAATGTTACGGTTGTCTGGTGGGAGAGAGTTCCAGAGTTGGGGAGCAGAGCGGCTGAAAGCTCTGCTCCCCATGGTGCTGAGGGGGGCGGATGGCATAAAGAGGTGAAGGGAGGAGGAAGACCGGAGGGAAAGAGAGGGGGTGGTAATGCAGAGGAGATCAGACAAATAATTTAGGCAGGCATGTGCCAATTTGCAAGATGGAGTGCTGCAGTGTCATCAGTCAGAGACTGAATCATCAATGGCAGCAAGAGTGGGATGAGGACAACAGAGGGAGAAAAGTATACAACATCCAACCATCAGTTAAACCTGGCAACGAAGTGAACATGGGTAAGAAAACAGAGATCAAGTTGACAAGGCTAAGGCTGGGACGATGTGGACTACCAAATTAGTTGATGCAAGTGGGGAATCACAGAGGTGGCAATTGTGAAAACTGTGGAGTCCTGGAGTCTATACAACACATCCTGGTACATTGCCCACTAAGGGGAGGGTTTAATTAGTGGAATTGCTGGTAATGAAAAAAAATGGTAAAATTGAAATTTACATGTAAGCTTTGACAGAGTTATGCTAGTAGTTCCCCCCACTTGTAGGCTTTGTGCTAAGCTAGGCTATATTTTCACTGTGTATGCTCACATTGAACCAGCTACTCAGGCTCTAACCTATGATGGATGTTTACAACAGACAGTTTGAATAACAGTTTCCCTGTTAACCTTCATTTTTCTCTTCTGGTGGTTTGTTCAGAGCCTGACTTCCTGTCCCATATGAACCTATTTTTAGCCATGTCTCCACATTTAGGTTTATCAGAAACAACAGAACTGATGGAGCTAAAATAAATCCCAACTTGTATTAAAACATATTTATTTTACAATCCCTGAAAATGTGTTTCAATTGAAATATTTTTCTACAGCCTTAAATATTAACAACTATAGCTAAATCATTAGTTACTATATAGTAAGTTTCCAGCTGAGCTCCACCCACTACAAACTGGTAAGAGAAGCACAGACAGAAATCTCTGTCTGATCGACCTTGATGTACATTTCCTCACCTAACCCTATGTAAGAGGGAAAACTAGTGTATTCAACAAAGCATCACGTTATCCAAAGTCTGTCCATTTAAAGCTCCATATTTTCCTCTTCTTCTGTGTTTTATTGAAGTGTTGATCCATAATAGCATATATTTGTCGTTTTAAGAACCAAAAACCATCTCAATGTAGTTATACATTTCCTCTCTCAGGCTTCTCTCTGGAGCTCTAGTAACAACAGGTCGGTGAGAAGAGAGGCTCAGAGCCTCCTCTCTTCTGATTGGCTGACTGTTTTCTGAGTGATCCAATAGAAATATAGCAGATTTCAGGTAAAACACTCAAAGAAACCAAATCCTGCAAGGGTGGATGGTGGGTCCAGTTGGGCGGGGCTTGGTGTCTGCTTTGTTGTGACATCACAAAGTCCCAGAAGTCGTGACGGCTTGTTTTAAGTACAGGCTGTGTGCATTTCTCTGTGGACTGAGCGCTTTGATACTTTCACAGTATTAATATAGAACCTAGACCTGCTTTATAATCAAACAACACATGGACATCTACCTTTAGACTTGATGGACCTTCTACAGCTGTTTTGATTTGGCAGCTTTTTCATATTGAGGTAGTTTCCACTTGTTAATTAGCAGCCGTTATGATTAAGAATAGAAACTGATGCAATATTTTAAAACTGTCAGGAATGCATCATTTTGTAAAACCCGTGGAAATATTACGTGTGTGTTCATGTCTGTCTAGGCAATTTTATTTGTATAGCACATCATCACACAAAGAGGTCATTCAATGGGCTTAAGAGAAATAAAAGAAGCATAAAAAAAGAAGTAAAAAGCATAATAAGAAACCTGTATAAAAACAGTATAAAAACAGATTATAAACTAGATTATATCTCATTAAAGTGCAAAGATTAAAAGATTAAACGTCAGTTATGGGCAGATTTGATCTCCATTGGGAGCTGCTTATAGCAGCTGGCATGGCATGTTTAGTTTTAACTTAGGTTTGAAACCATCATTGTGAGGACATTTTGGCTGGTCCTCACTTCAACTTCAAAGGGCTGTTTTAAAGTTAGGGTTAGGGTTAGGGAATGCATTATGTCAGAGTGACATCACAACTAATGTAAGACAAGCGTGTGGGTGTGTATGTGTGACTCACTGATATTGGGGCTGTGAATAGTCAGGTGATCAGTCTCTGCCATCAGGCGAGGGCTCAGGCTGGTCACCATCCGGTCAATGCTCTTGACCACGTCCATGGGGCCATTCACCACCTGAAACACCCAGATTGGCAGCAGCACTCACCCACTCTGCCCTGCTCAGCATGGCTGTCAAAGCTAAAGAGGTACATTTCAAAATGGCCATTCATATGCCGCACAATGACAGAACGCTTTCAGTGCCGTAAACTGTTTGCCAGAGTCCACGCTCAGTTTGGCTGAAGTGGGAGATAGGCCTATAATGCATGGTACAATCATGGGATTTGCCATTGTTTGTTCTGAAACTCCTCGTTCTGAATTCAATATGCCCATCTAAGAGCTGAGCCTTGGAGACAGAGCTGGGAGCAGAGCGAGGTAGGTTTGTGGATGAGTATGGCCACAGTTTGTCAGAGTGCTGCTCATCCATTGAGTCTGGGCTGAGGTGGCCTTGGAGCTCTGAGAGGCCTGGGGGTGGGGGTGGGGGGGGGGTGTACTCTACTACAAGGCACAACTCCATACAGAGCCACTCTACACACATCAATAGTGCAGAGGCAGAGGTGACAAAATGTATACAGATATGGTTCTAAGGTTTGGGGAGAACGCAAAGTCCCAGCAGTTACTGGATCAGAGCTGGTTCTGTTCAGAAACTCACAATGTGAAAATTAATTAATCTACGTCTTAATCAAGAGGGAGGAACCATGTTCTTAGCTCTGCTCTACAGTTCTTATGGGAACGTCATCATTCCGGTGCTGATGATGAGCTCTTATAATACATTACCTATAGAAGCACACTGCCCTCTAGTGCTCGAGAACTGGAATAGCAGCATCTATCTATCTATCTATCTATCTATCTATCTATCTATCTATCTATCTATCTATCTATCTATCTATATGTCATGAATTCATTCTGCTGCCCCACAGAGGACTTCTTCTCCTCATGGAGCCACATTAACAGATGTGATAAACAGGTCTGAAGACTGACAGGGATCCATCCATCCAACAGCTGTATTAAAGAGAGAATGTGAGCTTGGTTTGACTAGCGCAGCTCTATATCTCTATCTGTACCTATCCTATGCATCTATGTTGGTGAATAAATATATACATTTATTTTGTATTGCAGTGCTGAAAGCCTACTGTGAGTTAACACAATCGCTGCAGAAAAATGCAGCCATTCTTTTATTGTAATCTTGGCTTATGCAAGAAAAAAAAAAATAAATAAATAAAAAAAAATATATATATATACATTCAACAATAGGAAGCAGCTCAAGCTGAGGTTAAAGGGTCTGAATTTTATTGATCCTGATTCTGCTCCCTGATCCCCTGACCCTAAACCAACATAAATAGTATTTACTAGATCTGCAAAACTAATATAAGATATAATTGAAATCACTTGGTCAAGTGCAATTTACAAATCACAGGAGCTGCAATTTTTTTTGATAAAAATGTGTCACAGCATTGTTGTGCATTGTTAGCACCAAAAGTGTTGTGGTGCTACAGAGACCTACAAATCATATTTTCCAGATGTAAAGGAACATGATTGTTTAGTACAAGACTAACAAAAATCACATCATCATCATTTTTATTTTTTTTAGCAAAAATTATTATTTTTTTAATTCCAGCTGAAATCACAATATCTGCCAAAATAATCGTAATAAAATTTTTTTGCATATTGTGCAGCCCTAGTATTTACTTTTTACTAGTATTATAATATATAATTTATATACAACAACAATTTATGATCTAAAATTTTTTTAATTGGGTCTAACAATTCTCTTTAAACTAAATTTGAAATAGAAAATCTTTTATTGCAATTACAGTATCAAAGCTGAAAAAATACATTGTGTGTCTGCAGGATAAAAATCCCTGAGCCTAAATTATCTGCCACAGCTGATATAGATACCATCAGCAGAAAGTAAAAATTATCCACAGAGAGCAGCCACATATGAAGCAGATCTGAAGAAACAGTGAGGGAGTGCTACCTCTCTGATGGCCTGCCACTTCGCGGTGTTGTCTTCACTGAGGATGCTGTCCGCCACACTGACAAAGTGCTGGCTGAGCTCCTGGATGCTCTCCTGGCTTTGGTTGGTGGTGTCAGCCGATGGATGCGTGGGGATGTCAGCAGCCAGAGACAGAAGCTGGATGAGGGACATCATGTCTGCCGGCTGCAGTCCCTCCCGCTGGGTGTCCTCCAAGGCCTGGACAGAGATGTCCAGCAGGGCAGAGGCTTGGGCGAGGCTACTCAGCCCTGATGGCTGCTGCTCCAGCATGGGCTGGGAGAGACAGAGACACCAGGGTCCAAACTGTTTTTTTAATTCATATTTATTTTGGACATTACTGTATGAAAATGTTTCATGGACCTCTGTGGGAGTCCTCCATCTCTTATGTGATGTATCATTTAGTACATGAAGACAAGTGTTAACTCTATGTTAGGTGTGGTTTACAGGCTGCAAAGTCATTTGACAACAACAAACAGAAAGTGTTAAGATGTTGGAAAAGAAGGGAAGGGAAGATTTCTGGGTCGTCTACCTGGGTTTTGTTGGAAATCTTCATCAGATGGTTCATGAAGGCGGTAGGCTGAGACCTCTGAGAATCACTCATCTGCTTCATCTTCAGGTAACGCTCTGTGCCAAAGACAATTTGACATCAGTACAGTGGCCCCGAGAGCTCAGTGCACTGCAACTTAAGAAAATGTGTTTTCTTAAGTTGCAGTGCACTGAGCTCTCGCAAATAAACAAACGTGCTGTAAATTCAGTCCTACAACACCACAAAGTGTTTCCAGGGAACACTAAAAAGTGATGAACCTGACTGGGACTTTTGAAGTCAAAAGCACTGGATAAAAAGTGTGTCACAGCTGTTCATCACTTTTTTTCTTTCGAAGTTATGTTTTGCCTTGATTCTGATAGAGAGAGAGGGAGAGAGAGAGGGTGATCTGGCGCACAGGGCCACAGGTTGGACTCGGATAAAGGATTACACTTTAATGCCCCACGCCCAACTGCCCAGCCCACCCCTACACTTGTGTCCGTAGGAAACATTTCCATTGTGTTGTAGGACAGAATTTTCAGTGCGTTTGTGTATTTACATGTGTTTTTTGCAGTGCATTTGTTGTTAAATTGATGAAGATGTTTTCTGAATTTGCAGCATGTTTGTGTCTGCATGTGTTTCCTTAAGTTGCAGTGCACTGAGCACTCAGGACCACCCTACATCAGGGCAGATAATATAATGGCTGCTGTGAGATTTTATCTCTCAGCTGAAGGCATTCAATCCTGAGACTGCTGAGGCATCCCAGAATAAAACACTGAACTCCCAGCGGTACCTGACCCCCAACTTCCCTGTCAGCGGGGGGGGGTCTTAAAGCTTAAAGCTCAGACATTCTCATTTAGTTAGAGCTGGCTCGCATATTATACATGTGTACTCTTATCAGTGTCTCTAACAAACCATCCTCTCTGCTCTACTTCCAAACTAAAATTACAGATTACAAGAATGTTTCATGTATGTAAACAGAATGGTCTCAGACTTTTGGACCCCGTCTGTTATGATACTTCCTCCATTTCTCTGGATCATCTCTGAGATGATTCTACACCTTGGTTGGAGTTCACCTATGGTAAACTCAGCTGATTGAAGAAAGGCACACACCTGTTATAAAGACTGGTTATTATAACATATATAACATATATATAGAAGTACTACATGAACCTCAAGCTGCACTGTCATGTGTTACCTCAGTCAATACAGTGTATCCAGATTATTAACAATGAGACCAGACAAGCCTGGTGTTGTGGACAGTGTGTGAGCCTCACCTCTGCTGCTCCTGCAGATGAACGGCAGTGGATCAGAGCAGTCAGCCAGTCCAAACTGTGGGAGCTGGTGTGACCAGCTCTGCAGAGTCTTGCAGCCCTGCAGCTCCACCTGCTGGTGCACTGCTGCCCACACAAACACACACACACAGGGCAGGGGTGTTTAAAGGTCTTTACTGGTGAAAAATCTCAACAATGGATGAGGTAAATTTGATGCAAAAGACTGGTGGCAGAAAAATCTGTCATAGTGAGTTTCACTCTGGATCAGGGGTCTCCAACATGTGGTGCCCTAGGCGACATGCAGTGATAGAAACTCTTCTGATAACAGAACAGAGAGAAACTAAACTTTTCCAACAAACAGGAAACATGTTGCCATGGATACAATGAGTTAAGCTGTGGGCTTCAACTTGAGCCCCGTTTTTCTTTTTTTCAATTTGGAAAATGAATTGTAGTGAATGATCTATTTTTACTTCCTGTCTCTCATGAACCATTGGATGAACTTACAACTATCACTGATCACTGACTGAGGAGCTTCTTCTTCTCTGGTTTCTAATCAGATTTATGGAGGTTTATTTACAGTGGTGTTTTCAGGTCTGACTGAATCATGACTCAGATTTTTGACACTAAAATTGGTGTTTTAGTACAAAATGTGAGTTTTGGACACTGATATTTGATGTTTTGTTTAATTATCTTATTCATCTGATCTGGTTTGGAGACTCAGATTCAGTTTGAGTGTTTTCATATGGGAATAAATGTTACCAGTAATATAAGACATGAGGAGCTTTGTCAAAGTAGCGCTCAGAGTAAAAAAAGGTTGGAGAGCCCTGGTCTGGATGGGCAGGCCACTTTAGGGAACGACTGAACCACCAGGACAGAGGCGACACAGATAAACCAGTTATTGACAAACCTGCTCTTTACTGATCTGACATCAGGATGAGAGCTAGAACAAAAACTAAGGAAACTCAAGGCTAAAAATAAGAACATGTAACAAGAACAGTAAAATATGAAGAAAGCAACATTAAATACACACACTGTGATATTAGCATATCAAATAAATAGTCAAGACTCACAACTTGAACTCATGCAAACTCATACTATTGTAGTTACAATTAAAGGAGTAATCCACCTATTTAGTACGTCACCTCCACAAAAGATTGGGGTTCTTACAAGGGACAGATTAGATTCTTAAATTCCCTTTGGCTGATTTGTGTTATGTTGTTTCTAACCAGATGCACTGCAGTTGTCTTAAAAGGATGAATAACCATCTTCAGGTGTCTTAGTGTGAATTTCTTAGAACAGAACTTTGCTGCAACAAGGTTCAATAAAGCAAGAAACTCGAGTGGTTAGATGGAGGTCAAACTGAAAGTGAGCACATCTGAAATCCTTGCTAATCCCTCAATTCAAAGGAAAACTGTGCACAAAACTAGGGTAAACACAGTCGGTCAAAGCTGAAGCAGGAAGTGAGTCCGTAAATTGTGATGAATGTTTGCAACAGACAGTTTGAGCAAGATTTTTTTGTTTTCTCTTCCAAATAAGTTTGGCTAACCTGGGGGTTTATTTACAGCCTATCAATGTGTTTCCAAATTCAGCCTTTACTATGCTGAGTAAAATATTAACGTAACCAGTAAGAAACTATGGCCTTCACAGGACTAAAGACTAATAGGCTGACCCAGGGCTTCACTCCAGTTCTGCCCTCTCACCTCACAAACTTGCAAGTTATAACATCAAAATTCAGATTTTGTGATGGGCCTTTGATGATAGTTTTTGCTAATTGTCCATTGTGAAATGCAAGTTGAAAGAGGGGGTCCCTGAACTAGGACTCTACATACACAGAACATGATCTTACCTGGACAAAACAGCAGGACCTGCACCTCTTTGACCACTGGGTGGCAGCTCAGCAAGTCCATGTTCCAGCTGAAAAGTACATCATGGGTCATGGGTGAACATGCTTTGAGGGCTGTGACATGTCTCGTGTCCAGGGACATATTCCAAACATTCAGATCAGTGATAGTTCCAAAAAATGGCTCTGTAAAATTCCCTCCAAAGGAATCTTGGTCCTGACCCAGAATAAATATCCCATCTCCATGGATATCCCTGGAAGTGTCTGTGCCTGAACCTGTGTCCTTCCTGTCCCCATCCACGTAGATAGCCCAGTGGCTGCTGCTGCGGCACCACGTGACACAGATGTGATGCCACGCTCCGTCATTGGGGAAGGACGCCTTATATGGCAGGTGCTTCCCGTGGATTATAAGTGCCAGGAGGATGCGTTCCCGCATATCCACTTGACCTCGCAGCTGGAACTCATTGGTAAAGACGGGGGCAGCGTAGGAGAAGATGGTGGACACCTCATTCCACTCGGTGTCCCACTGAAGGCGAACACACACACTGACAGAGGACAGTGCAGGGAGCGACATGTTGACACGAGCAAAGCCATCACGGGAGTCCTTTGGGAAGTTTAGAGCTGAGAATCGAACGTCTAAATGAGAGCAGAAGAAGAAGTTGGTGGTTAAATTGCACATTTCAGTTTTGTATTCTTTCACTTTCTTTATAAGCTTCACTGATTCCCTCACACTGCTTGGCCAGGGCCACAGGTTTGGAGGCTGCTTTGCTGGAATCCCTGACCCAGATAGGTGACTGAAGACCAGTCTGCTGGAGTAGCTCCAAGGCCCCCTCCTGGTCCTCTGACGGGTCCAGGGTGGCGAGGGAGCTGAACTGGCCTCTGCAAAAACTGTCAGCCCTGGAAAAGGCCAGTGAGTCATTGACCAGCTGGAAGGCTGAGTGAGACCTCAGGTGGACCTTTGTGGACTTTCCTAAGGGGTCAGAGACAAACAAAACCAGGACATTATGAGTTAAAAAAAACTAGTGGAGCATCAATCAATAAGTATTAAATGCTTTTTTTTGATGGATTGAGTGAAGGCAGAAGGAGAACTACTGGCCACTAAATGGCCACCAGAAAGTGTCTCACCATGTGAGCCCCCCACTGTGTCTGGCCCAGCATGTGTTGGCTCACTCTCACATACCACCTACAGGGAAGAAGTCACATTTACTTTATCATCTGAACAACTGCTGTGCAGCACATTTAATACAAGCAGCGTCCAAAAGCTGCAGTTTATCTGCCATTTCAAAACACGTGTAAAGTGTGAATTTGAAAAGACTAAAAGCAGTTTGAGAAAGATGAGAAAGTTATTACCATAAATGAGAGTATGAGTATGAGTCCAGTGAGCAGGGCTCCAGTCATCTCTGAGCCAGTGTTGTCTCCAGCTGAAATAAACCACTCAGACTACACAGAAAGTAATAATTCAGTTGGATCCAGATGTACCTCTCTTTAAAAAAGGTCTCTATCTCCGTCAAGTCAAAAAAATAAACACAGCACCCTACTGATTATGGGTAATTAAACCAATCTCAAATGTAGCTTTGAGTGAGGTAAGGTAAGCCAAAAGCATGTTTTGGCAAGTTGTTTCCAGTGTGTGTCCTGACTCCTTGTTGCTCTCTACTCAGTTGTAGAATTAGCATTTTCCTCCAAAGCAGCAGAAAGTCTCTGCATGTGATATGGGAACAAACTCCACAGCCGTGGGACAATCCAACCCAAATCCAGTCCAGACTCCTCATCCACTGCATCAGCCACAGCGTCCAGCGTATCCATCAGTCTCTAGTCTCCTGACTGGGAGACAGCCAGCGATCCCAGTGCATCTGTCCAAGAGTCCCAGTCTGCCTCCTGCCTCCCCTCAGACCCCTTAGACCCTCCCTCCTGCAGCACCCTGAAGCCATCTGCCTTTGTCATGCAAATGAGGTCATTTTTTAAAAGAACCCTACTTACGCAAGCAGTGTCAAGCCTTTGGCATAGAGTTCATCTGGAGGAACAGGGTGGTGGACATTTTTACCATGATACACACTCAGGCCTTTTATTGGACTCCTTAAAGATAATTGTAACATCTGTTTTATGGCTGGACTTCGTAGTCAATAAAAGATTAGTAGCCCACTGATTCGAGCAGTGTACAGTGAACAATAAAGTCCGGATGGATTTCACTGGGTGATTCTGTGCAGTGTGGTTGAAAGGCTTATATGCATTCACAATTAACTTTTTGTAGACATTAGACCTAACTGTATAAGTCACACATTTAAATACTGGATCCCAAAATCTAGATTTGAGCAAAATAGATAGAAGCTGAGGTCAGACAAGCAGAATAAACTGAAGATACCTGTCAGTTAATCAAATCAGTCATTCAGCACTAAAGAAGATACAACTGTAAATCAACACTCTACTTAATTTACTAAAACACAAGTAAAAAAAAAGTAAAAAAGAAAGTAAAATGAACAATGTGTCTATCCTCCTTCCTCTGTCGCCATTTCCACAAATTTAAAAATATGTTGGTGGTCCTCCCCTTCCGCTACGAATTCAAGATGGGGACCATTGAGGGTGAGAAGTGTCCGTTGTTTTACATTCAATTTTTGGACCTTTTTGAGTGCAACATCCACTTAGTTATAGCGCACTGCCTGTTGCCTTACTTGCCACTTACTCAGAACAGTAAGTGTGAGTATTGAAGCACTTGAATTATTGAGACACAGCACAAGCGTCTCTGCTTAGTACACTGTGTTGGTCTGGAATCTGATTGGTCAACATACACAACTGTGTAATGTACCGTAAATTTTATAGATCATATATATGGAATTATCAATAATAAACCCACATCATGTAAAACTGGCTTGAGTGTAACATTGTAACTACAAATGAATGAATCTCCACTGTGACTGTGTTAACTTGTTCTTTTATGACATCATAATGTTACACACCAATGCATTCTGACCAATCACCATGGCTGCAGTCTAAGTCATTGTTTTATTATTATTACTATAATATTATTACTCTTTATTATTAAAAGCGGCTTCTGTATTTTCATGCAGTGGAGAGCAGTGTCACGATTTATGAGGTATATTCATCAACAATAGGCTTAATATTAATACATATTAATGAGCACTAAATGATTTGCCAGAGGTCTGCAATCATTTTAAGGATGGTAGAATTTATACCTGCGACCTGTGAGACATGGGTGTGATCCCAACTGAAGCAGAACAGAAAGTGGCTTCATTCATTCATGCAGCACTTTGTAAAAAAGTGATAAATGGATGACAGTACTCCTCTTCCATGCAGGCATCACTGAATTCATTTTTTTAAATGTATTTTTTTGGCATTTTTTTAATGCACTATTGACAATGAGAGAGAGAGAGAGGGGATGACATGCAGCAATGGGCACAGGCTGGGTTGGAACCCAGGCTGCAGGCTGTTGTCAGCCTCTGTGTTTGACATCCTTTTCGAGAATTTGTGATAGAGATACAGGAGCAAACTGATGGCTTTAGGTGGAAAATATATCATGTTGTTTTAAAATTTAATTGCGAGTCTTTGTACAGTTAACAGTAAAAATAAGTTTGGCTCATCTACCTGCATGCGTTCTTACCCCTTCTGACTGGGTGTAGATGCTGAGTGTAACTCAGCAGGTAACTTTATGAATGCAAAGTTATTAGAACCAGAATAATCCTTTAACATCGACATTGTGCCAACTTTGGCTTTACACACACCTGCCCAGACAAACTCTCACACAAAGAGACAGAGTAAGACTGCTGCTGAAGCTTTAACATCCCTAATGCCCAGAACTCAGGGATCCAGACAAAGACTGATGAGGACAGAGCCAGACATTAGTATTCCAGCTCGGTATCCACTCAGAGTGAAAAACTGGACGAGACCCTGCAGGAGCATAAAGCTCCTCCAGGCTAAGACTCCTGAATGTTGCTCCCCCTCTCCAGTCACCCATTCATCTGACTGAGAAACAACGTTCTCCTTCAGTCACCCTGTGGCTCAGGCTGGGCTGAAAAAACACAAGAGTTTACTCAAGTGTTTTCACTGACTAGAAATAGGCAGCAAACAGCAGACCTCAAAAGGTTTCTGCAAATTACAATCAGGGATTTCTGTTCTTATACAGTGTCAGTTACAGACGAAAAAGAAATGTTTAAAGTTCAGGTTTTAGCCCAGTGCAACTCAAACAACAGTAAGTTGCCTTCGTTTTATGCATACAAATAGTTTTGGTTTCATCTGTCCACATTGAGTTATTCAACATTTCTGCTTCCACCAAAAATGCCTCGGATCTGGATGTGCTCACATCATTTAAGTCATATTTTCATTCACTGTTTATTTACTGTAATATTTCTGCTTTTTAGTGGCCTTTGACAAATACCATTTTCCATAAGCCCTGGGCCGTCACCAGGACCAGACTGACTTCCCAGCTTGACAAAAGAAGTGAGTCTGTAGGTGAGTTATGTGGCTGCAGATATCTCACACCTGTCTGCAATAGTGCCAAGAGGTTCTGGACCTCTAACTGCACTGAGTATTTCAAGTAAAAGTTTTGCAGTATTGGCTGAGTGCAGGGCACATTAATATGATATGATGGAGTCCAGTGGGTAAATATTTAAGTCAAATTCCAAAACAGTCATTAACACCAAAAGCCACGAAAAGTTGTGGAACTTGTGCAAGCTGAGGAATCAGGAGTAATAGCCACAGGTCAACAAGCTTACTCTACTGTGACTATTCTGGTGAGTCCAGAAGTCGGTGACTATTCAGCCTAATCATTCATTGCTAGGCCATATGTTCTAAAGATTAAATTTAATATTTTTTATTAAGATAAACAGTTAATTATTAATAACAATAATTAAATAATAATATAAAATATCTTTGGAACTACATATTAACACCCTTCTTAATATGTCAGGCGATTTTAATAAAAACAAGAATAAAATAAAGAATTTAGTCATACTGTTGTGTTTCATCTGTCCCACTACTGTGTTTCAAACAATGGACAACTTCAGTTCAAAGTCAAATTATATCAAAATTGTTCCACATTTGTGCCAAGGAACACCTGGTATCTACAGACCACACATGTGAGATGTTGATCACAACGGAAAATATTTTATATAATGACGTTTATCTTCTCTCCCCTACGCGGGTTTGTATGGGTCTGTAGTACTGAACAGTCTCAGGAAGTGCATACAGCTATGACATCACTTACTACACTGCTTTAGAGCTAAATTCTGTCACACAGTACTACAGTGAGTTTAGTTCACACTTTTTAAAGTTGTACATGCCTTCTTTTAAATAGCTGATAGTTTGGTAACGTATAAAAGCTGAGAAGGTGGAGAAGGCAGGAGCCTTATCATGTTGGCGTACGGCTATATCCTGGAGGCAGTGCATAACAGTGTACATTTGATTTGTATCAAACTCAAAAGTATCATCAGAAAAGATGAGTTTCGTCTTTCATGGCCCAACAACAGTTTTAACAGGGGCAGTCTTCTTTACCAGAATACCATGGTCTGTAGCTTGGACACTTTCACAAGGAACCATAGCAAACATCCCTGTTCCACACTATACAGTGACACTAACAACGACTGAACAATAAAGAGAAGAGAACCAATCAAGAAAACATGCAACAGACCTGAATCCGCATTCAAACAAAACACATCATGTTTACTTATCATCTCACTAATAAATAGATTAATCAGAGAAATAAATAACTACTAAAAACAGAACAGTGTCCTCTTTCAAAGTTGCTCTGGAACAAGACCAGGACAAACCTAGTATCTGTCTGGACCTCTGGTCAAATCCTGATTTTATAACTGTGACACTGTCTGACAAAGTCACCAAACACATAAATGAAAGACAAAGACTGAGCTGTGATTTCAGCTGGATTTACTGTAACATGATCAGAGAGAAAGTCAGAAGAGACAGACTATCTTTCTTATTTAGTCTCTCACACAGAGCACAGCCTCTGTCTGGATCCACAATAGTTTAGTCTTTATTTACTTCAACTTCAGAACGTCCACACTTTTATTAGAGGCAGGTCTTTATGTCTAACTCCCTCTGATTGATATATAGAGTTGGTCATAGTCGTTAGTACGAAGCCTCTTCCCGACGACTTCTCTCTCTCCCTCCCTCTCTCCTGCTCTCTCTGTCTTGTGTTTAGTTATTCCTCTGCCTCCTTTAGTAATAATGATACATGGAATCAAAGTAGTTTATTTGCTGTAATGGAGGCAAGGCTCAGTGTATTGGAAGCGTTCCTCCTCTTCCCTGCAGTTCCCAGAGCAGCTGGGAAATCAAAGTGGATCTGTAGACTGTGGCTCTGCACTCCACTGACCAGTGGTGGAAATATCATCACTCAGTTAGTCAATCAGTCAGTGACATTGGAGATTATAGGACTGGCCCTGCTGTTGCGGTCCAGCCAAAAACACCAGAGGTCCATTAAAATGTGTGCAGCAAATAACAGAAAAGGTATCCCAGAGCTGCTGGGGAGCCTGGTCCCAGAAGAAACACTGGATTCTCTCTACTACTCAACACCCCCTAATACACAGCATAATAAGCACCATAGTGTCCCACCATTCAAGCAGAATTTTGCCCAGGATTACAACCCCACACTGGAGACAATCATGAAGCCTCCGCCTCACTCGCTCTGGAAGCCTGATTGGAAACAGTGGCTTTTTGACTTTTTGTGGGAAACACCAACTGGTCAGCTGTGGTGTTTGAGTCCCGTGACTCACTGGCAAACCTGGGAAGCAGGAGGTGAGAGAGCGCAGGATATTAAATATCAGCAGGTGCTCACATAACTTTGTTAAAACCATGAAGGTGCTGTAGTGGATCCCAACTTTTCTAGAATATGGAAACTAAACTCCAGAGGGTTACTGAATTTAGACGGATGACAGAAATGCTGAGTCTCTATTGTTGATTATTAATCTCTTCAAACTGCTTTTTAACCATCATGCAAGTTCAGAAATGTGTGTTAAAACCAATGATGTTAGACATTGCACAAAACTAGATGCCACAGCACTGTGTCACTGCAGTAACACTCATAAAAGGTCCACAAAGAAAACTTAACTAGCACATTAAAAGTTGCCACCTGGTCTTTACACAGCACAACATCTAGTTTTAATGAGTATATATGTCCATTGGACAATGCTCAGATATGTGCACAATGGCTTCTCAGTACTGATGCCAGACAAATGACTTGAGAAAAATAAAGACATGTGAGGCCACTGCAGTAATAGTAAAAGCTAAAAGTCTTAAATATACATTGAAAAGGGAAAACAAACAAATCTCAGTTTGAATCAGGTTCACACAGGGATCATTTTAAAGAGAGACAGTAATGTCAAACGCCA
The DNA here is from genome assembly GCF_002260705.1 of Seriola dumerili. Lineage (NCBI taxonomy): Eukaryota > Metazoa > Chordata > Actinopteri > Carangiformes > Carangidae > Seriola > Seriola dumerili. The sequence continues at coordinate 671,320 of NW_019174263.1, forward strand.
CTGTCAACAGCAGCTTTTATTGTCTGACACACACACTCATTCTCATCTAAAAAAATCAACAATTACTAGCTAGCACAACTCAGATACACACACAGGCACATTGACAGCAGGCCCACCGATCAGAAGTGGGCACTGGAGTCACATGTGGAGTCGCATTTTAAGTCCAGGTACAGCTACGGATATTAAACTTTGTGGGTTCTGAAGGATGATTCGGATATTTTTCCGAATAAAAACCTTGAATTGAGATTAAATCCGTTTAAACACACACACACAGCCATGGGCATCAATCAGCTGCTGAAACATCATCCACTCTCCTGGTTTCAGGACTGATTTTAACATAAAAGCAGCACAAGGTCAAACATGCAGAGAGAGAGAGATTAAACTATAAAATAATGTCTGCTAAATAAAAAACCTATGAACTGATCAAACATGATGCATTTTTACAAATTAAAGGCCCTGCATATTCACACAGCTATTTTCAGTTATTGTGGCTGATTAGATCTTCTCAGGCTGTAGGCACCATGCGCCATGTAGTGCTGGCCAAAAATGAATGACTGATTACTTTGAACTGGTATTTTTGCAAGTTTGATATGAATCAAGTTTACACTGGTACACTCATACTGCCTCCGGGAAGTAGATGTATACCTGCAGTCTACAGTCTGACACTGAAAAAACTTACCAAACTAACTGTCAGCCATATGAATAAAAGCATGACAGTCTTAAATAGTGTTACAAACTGACTACTGACTGAGTACTGCTAAACTAAGTGAGGTGTAACTTGCTTTAGCAGTGCAGGTGGTGACTGACTGAAGTTTTCCCCTCAGGGCAGGCTGTACACTGATGAAAGTCTCAGAAACAGCTGGAGGGCGACTTGGAGCTTGTTAGCCTGTTGATATTATTCTTGATTTCTTCAGCTTTACTGCCTGTTAATAGTGTTAAAAATGTTATTAGCTGTCATTACTATTTTTATCAGTAGGAGCACTACAGTTGCCATTACATTACTATTGCTGTTACTGCCGTTACTATCACTATTATTAATATTGCTATCACTGTATGTTCTTGTTCTTTTCCTCTGTGCTCTCTCTTTCTCCAACCCAACCGGTCGAGGCAGATGACCGCCCACCCTGAGTCTGGTTCTGCTCGAGGTTTCTGCCTCTTAAAAGGAAGTCTTTCCTTGCCACTGTCGCCTTTTGCTTTCTTGGTGGGAATTGTTGGGTCTCTGTAAATAATATTATTGTCACGTCAGACTTATACACAGGACGCAGATGCAGGGTATCAGAGTCTTTATTAGTAATTCAGGCTTCTAAATACCAAGGCAGAGAAACAAAAACAGGCTATGAAATATTATCTATAACGTGCTTCTTCGAGAAGAAGCAGGGTAATCAATACAAAAATAATAATCACTCCAATAAGGGAGGAAAAAAGACTACATATAAAAAACAGAAAATCACTCTAGAATCAGAGGAAAAAGGAACCAAAAATAGAAACAACAAAAACTCTCCTATAACTGGAGGTACTATGATATAAAAGGTAAGTAAATAAAAATCACTCCTCACGGAGGAAACAAAAGGCTATGCAAACATAAACTAGGAAGATCTACTAAGATATAAAACTTACAACAAAAAATCTCTCACTTGGAGGAAACCGACAAGAACTGTGGCAATGACTGTGATCCAAAACTGTGAAGACGGCTGGGGTGAACGCACATGAACCAAGACGAACACACTGGCACAAGACAAGGGGAGACACGGACTATTTGAACACATGAGGGTAATGAGGAGCAGGTGAACACAATCGGGAATCAGGGAAGACAATCAGACCGGTGACACATGAGGAAGGGCAAGTGACCTGAAACGAGAGGAGAGTTACTTCTTTCAAAATAAAACAGGAAATGACAAGACAAAAAAAACCCAAGACAAGACAACCCCACCACGGTGTGACAATTATAAAGAGAAGGTCTACACCTGCTCTATTTGGAAAGTGCCCTGAGATAACTTATGTTGTGAATTGGCGCTATACAAATAAGAATTGACTTGACTTGACTAATAATTTTTGCATTTTGATTTACATACTTTTATCGTCTCCAAAGCATAGAAGGCATTTATTATAATCCGTTGTACTTCTTCTTTTTAATATGTGTCTGGTGTACTGTACAGAAGACATATATTATAATCCTGCATACTTCTTCTTATTATTATTATTCCTCTTCTGTATAAATCTTGGTGTGTCTCAACTAGGTAAGAGGAGCTAACTGTAGGCTCTGTGGTAGAAAGGTTAAGTAGTTTCTACCAACACACATACAAACACATGGTAGTATCACCAGCCATGCTTCAGGTATGCCACCATCACATCCAGTGTCTGGCTACAATGTTGTGCTCTCTCATATCCATTTGCAAAAATACCAAGCAGCATCTGAGAACCAATCAGCTTGTGCACCAAGCAGCAGGCATTCAAAATTTCTCCAGGAACGTTCCAGTTATTATTTCTGATGCTGTCATGATACAACATATGACTATGTATGTTTTTTTACTTCCACTTGATAGCATTTCATGTCAGTGTCCCCTGCACTCTGTTGCCTGAGAGGTGCTCAACACCCAGTGCTCCAAAACATGAAATACTTGATACATGTAGACGTCCACAACTGGTATCCGAGGGTAAATAACATTTGAACCTCTTGGCACTATCGCACCATGTCACAACATTTAAATAGGAATGACAAATACATTTCTCCTAGGGGATAAATAAAGTATCTATCTATCTATTCATCTATCTATCTATCTATCTATCTATCTATCTATCTATCTATCTATCTATCTGAAGTTGTAAATTCTCGAACAGGAAAGTGTGAGAAAGGCAATAAAACCCAGGCTGTGCACGAGAAAACATATAATCAGAAACACTGGGATCATATGACAGCATCACAATGTGAACACAATGAGACACTGAAAATGGTGATGGGGAATTATACACATAGTGGAGCATTTAGCAGCTAAAGGAGCTGGTGGAGACCAAACACAGAGCTAAAAGAGAGGGAATACTGGACTGAGATTCATCAAGTGACACAAACATCACTCCAGATGAATGATGTGCAAATAAGAAACTGTTTGCTAACACGTTTGTCATATGAATTTAAACGTATGTACTGTAACAGACACCAGTCACTGAGACAGACTTAGAGTCCATGTCTGAACAGGGCTATAGAAGATTGGGCTGGAAGACACATGTCGTAAAAACAAAACAAAAACAAAAACAAGAAGGAAACTAAATTCTCCTTTAACTCTGAAGTGGGTCATAAAAACAGTGGCAGTCACCAGGAATTCAGGGCAAGACATGCTGAGCAACATGTTCACCACACGCTGACCTTCATTCTACATGTGGAAGATTTCTGTTCCAGCAAAAGTCTCCATTTACCCATGTGTAGACTTACATGCTTAGATGAGTCTGTGACTCTTTTATCACATGTACAGACGGAGTACCAACATGTATGGGAGCTGGATTGAAAGTAAGGTAAGTGTGTGTGTTTCTTTTCTCTGCTGACCCTGAGCTCTGTGCAAACAGTTGTTGAGAGAGAGCTCTTTTACTGGCTCCAAGTCAACACCACACTCACACTTCATTTCAGACTGAGGAGGACACAAAGTCAGGTTTTCTGAGGATGGTTCAACACAAACCACAGTTTGTAAAGAGGCTCTTGTGTGATAAATCATGCTCTGGTTTTTCCAGCGTTTGGAGTCATCTGTGGCGCTCTATGCCTGAAGTCAACAAACCACTTTAGTCAGAGCTTTCTTCATCAACAGATTTGGGCACAGAGAGCAGAGGCTCACAAAAGAGGCCGGGCTAATTGTCCTCCCTCCTTTACTCCCTCCCTCTGCTGTTCCCTCCACTGTAACGTCGCTGCCACTGCCACCCAGTGTATTTCCATGACAACCTGGGGATTGTAAGAGTGGTATGGAAACGTCAAACACTTGGTGGGCTCGCATCATTGCACACAAAAGGCCAGTGACCTACATGTGGAGCAAGGATGAAGGCTTTTCCCAGAAGAACAGGCCCAGCAGAGCAGTCGAGGACGGGAGTGACTGCCTCCCTCTTTTGTTTTTTGTTTTTTTATCCCACCCAGCTGCTCAGCTGCAGAACAGTTCTGAAATGATGTTGACTCCTCCAGCCTGTAAACTTGTTTCATGAGATACATCTTGATCTCTCAGGGCAGTAACATGATGTGACAGTGGAGCAGCTGTGAAGGAGAAAATACAGTTTTAGAAACTCTTTAGGAATGAATTCTGCACTTGCGTCATAAAGTATGAATGGTTTTAATATAGTTTCTTACACCCCTGTGTATACTGCAGTAGCATGTACAACATGACTTCAGATATATAAGTTAGAAAAGGCTCAGGGGGAACACAGGGCTGAGGCTCCCTGTAAACAAACATTCCTGGCTGGTCAGCGATCGGGGGCCTTGTTTGTCTGGCCTAATCTAGCAACAGCAGATCGTCTTTATGGCCGCCTCTTGGCCATCAATCAGTTAGGCTACTGAGGAGCTGGCTGACAACAGTAGGGGTCACGCCATTGCCATGGAGACTGCCTTTAAAAGCAGCCATATAAACGATATAGGGTGTTGGCATGAGACAAAGAGAAAGAGAAAGACAGCTGGGCAAAAGGGACGGGTCTCCCAGGGTGAACTGTGTCCTCTCTGGACAGAGCTGAGCTGAGTCAGCCCCTCAGACTTCAGACAGAACAGCACAACAGTTCAGTCTGACAGCTTATGATGTGGGACAGATTTGGCTGATTAGATGTTTTAGCATTTTTGTAGAACTGACCAGAATCTTTATCAATATTCTCATCATCCCCTCTCTCTCTCCAACTTTCCCATCTCTCTCTCACTGTGACGATAATAAAGGCAGTAAGCTCAAAAAATGACTTTGAAGAAAAGAAATACACCTTCTAGTAAGAAGGTGTATTTCTTTTTTTTTAAAAGTATTTTCAACCACAGTTGTCTTCTTGTCCTACTAGCTAACCACTGCTAAACACACATTCACTTGGGTTTACTTAAGATTTTCTGAAGATGTGAGTTCTGGAGTGAAGCTCACTGGCTGCTCATAAAACCACTATCCTTCATTTTCTGTCTGTACACATGTTAAAGGTTCACTGGAACAGTCTGGGCTTTCTGGAACCATTCCTCCTATTATCTGAATCTGCAGCAACTTGTACAAAGTCATAGATCTCAACACCAAAAACATGTCTGTTTTTTACATCAAGATCCAAACTTTATTTTCTGAGAAATGGATGAAAGTGATGGAGAATGCTGTGTCTCACATGACACAAATTTCTGGATTAGCCACTTAAACCGGATCAGCACCAGAATTTAATGGGTTCCTCCCTGGACCATGTCCCATCCCTCAACCAAGTTTGATGTTAATCGGTTCAGTACTCTGTGTAAACCTGCTAACAAACAAACAAACAAACAGACAGACAGACAGATAGACCTGGGTGGTGCAGAAGTAATAAGCATAACTTAAGTAAGTATAAGTAGAATTCAGAGCATCAGTGTCCATACAACAGAATCAATAGGCAAGATATGTCTACCTGAGATTAATCAAGTCCTTAATTAGGTTCCAAAAACAATTCAGAGATACCAAAGTTTTGATCTTAAACATCTGTTGTAAATTTCTTCAGTGAAACAGAAGCAGCACTTTCAGATATCCAGGTGAAAGATGAGGACAAGTAAGTTCGTAATTTGTTTAAAAGACCTTTATAAATAAACAGGATCTTCTTCTTATATAAAGGGAGGTGCAGTCCATCTTCTCATTGACAAGAGTACAACAGTGTGTTGTATGTGTCACCTGTTACACGTGTGACATAAAAACATGAAAACATGAGAAGAGAGCAGTGTTAAAAACTTTTTATAAGCAGCTTAAGATAAGATATAATAAAGAGAAGCTGCTGCAACAGAGTGCGTCGCCACCTTGCATCTGACAAACGGACTAGCTGACTGACTAACACTGTCTTTCTCAGGCTATGTCTACACGGCTACGTTTTCATTTTAAAACAGTGTTTTAGAACAAAAACTCAGACGTTATAGCTACGTATCAGAAATACTCTCTGTCCTGAAAACACATATCACATGACCATTCACATACACTGAGCATGTGCAAGCCGGTGTAAACAGGAAGCAGATTGTCTCCTCTGCAGTTGGTTAGTTACAGTAAATCCTCTAAAGGAGGAACAGCAAAGACAGTTGTAGCATTAAAACAGAGAATGTAAGTGAACAACAGCTGCTAGCAAAGACAGCAAAGGTCAGTAACACTGTAATTCATTATCATGTTGTATTCACCACTGGTAGTCGAGGCTGATGAGAGCTAATCAGGAGAAACTGTGGGTGTGACGTCATCGTTTCCAAAGGTCTCAGTTTCTGTCCGTCAGGACTAACACGGCACAGGCAGCATTTCCAAAACTCTCAATTTTTTTGAGGGGCTTGAAAACTTGGGGCTTGAGTCAAGGGGATGGCAGGAAGAAACGTAGCAAAAGTGATGTGATTTAAAACTAAGACGATGAGAATGGGCCTTTACCATGAAGAGGAATTGTAGATAAACATATTTTAGCGTAGTTTTAGATATCTCCATAGATGAGCTGTTAGAGCTCAGCTGGACAAAACAAAGTCCTAAAAAGTGACTGTAAAAATTCACATCACTGTTTTCATACCTCCGTGACAGCCAGAGCCAAACATTTTGTTTTCAGGTTGTTCATCTGTCCGCCCCATTCTCTTGGACTGAAGGACAAACTGATTAGAATTTGGTGGCTAAAGGTCAAAGGCCTCAGAAAACACTTTTTAGCCATAACGCAAGACTTCACATAGCAATTATAAGAACATTTAACAGACATGGTTCATATTTTATGTGACTCTGGATAAACAGGGATGTAACCTGATACTAGACTGAGTGGAAGAGGGAGACAACCACAAGGAGGTGATTCTAGTTTTAACAGTATTTGGAGCTAAATGCTATTTATTTCAGTATGCACCACTTTACAATTGGTTCCCCATAATCACAGTGTCACAGAGTCATATATGGTGTCAAGAGATTTCAGAGTGAAATTTGAAGAATGCAAATAGATGACATCAGCATGATCAAGGACTGAGTCAAAGAAAATCCGCATCCACTTCTTCATTAAAGAATAAAGACTTTAATAGGGTACTGTGCAACATATGAGACAGGAGAGGCTGACACATGTTTTTGTGACCTGATGAGCTATTACATGTGTGTATATATTATATGAGCTGGTGTAGGTCTCCTCTATAGTGACTCCTCAGAGGAAATGGAAAGCAATAGGAAAGTCCAACCAGAGGATGAAGGAGGCAGCTGTAAAGGGAGGATGGGAGGATGTAAACTCTGAACCTATTGTCCCTGTGAGACCACGCTCGGTTCATGTGAGGGGGACTTCCATCACCACGCACATCATTAACCATATGATGGCATATATTTCTTAACAATTTGTTTATTTTCTTCAGGAACAGTTGTAACAGTTTATTTAACAGTATACTTCTGAATGATCTCAGTCCAGTGACGAAAAACATCTCAGTACATTTAAACAAGTAAAGAACAATCTGAGGTTTTGTTCTGGAATATTTATATATTAATATTTGTTACAACACTTTATACTTCTACTCCACTACATTTGTTTGACAGCTACAGTTAGAAGTTTCTCTGCAGGTTAAGATGGGTTTTATATATATATATATATATATAATGAATGTTTATGATGAATATAATGCAGTATGAGAAGTGAAGATTGACTCAGTGTGGTAACTCTTGACATTGTTACACTGACACCCGGTGGCAAAACACTGCACAGCTCTGCTATTTGTTGAATGACTGTTACACCACAGTTCTGCTTTATTTCACTTTCAGCTTTCAGTAACACAACACCTCACATTTCAGCACACCCATAAAATAACACCTATATTTGTGTTTTGTATGGGTGTGTGTTTCTTAATGGTCTGATATCCTTCATCCCTGGCTCCAGTCTGCAGGCAGATCTCACAACATGGACTTCATTGATAATTTGAACTTGTTCTGACATTGTGCTTCTCTCTTTATACATTCCTTATTTATTATTCATTCCTTGCATGGTCAAACACCCCAGTATATTGCTGACCTCGTGATCGTGCTTTTCAAGCTGTGACACCTAATTTATACACTGCTCTCCTCTTGTCCTTGTGATCCCTGGACTCCTGTGAAACTTATTGCTTTTTATTGTCCTACTTTGTCTGTGTTGGAACATTTGTACATTTTATTGATGTAAAGCACCTAGTGATTTTGTTTCTGTGAAATGTGCTACACAAATAAACTTTAATTGTAATAGTAATTGAACAATAGAGTAGAACAATAAAGAAAACCCTGTAAGTATTTACATGAGTAAAGACAGGAAGTCAAGTCGAGATACATCACATAATCACTGAAGTTCACTGAACTCACTGTTGATGAAAGTGTTTGTGACATGGAGCATGATCCTGCTGGAAGGAGCCATTAGAAGATTGTGAACTGTGGCCATGAAGGATGAACACGGTCAGCAACAATACTCAGATACACTGAGATATGCAGACCATGATTGAGTGATTGATTGATTGATTGTTTTATTGCTTGATTGATTACTTGATTGCTTGATTGATTGATTGATTGATTGATTGATTGATTGATTGATTGATTGATTGATTGATTGATTGATTGATTGATTGATTGATTGAGTGATTGATTGAGTGATTGTCATATTCATCCATCCAGCACAACCTCCTCCTGACATTGACTTTGTCTCTCAGCAAAACTGGAAAAAATGCAGACAAAGAAACCCAATCAATGATGGAAAAGAGGAGAATGTAAGTCCATAATTTTCTTATGCAGTTTAAATGTAAGTTTTGCCTTTGAGGTATTTTACTTTCAGTTTATTTATTTATTCATTGATTTTTTTGTTTTTTGGGAGATTATGTTCTGTTATTCTGATATAAATCTAATTCCACACATATCCAAAACTTTATACACATTAATACACATCGACTAATGTATATGCACAGAACCTGTACACATTAATCTCATCCTCTACCACCATAAATTAATTTATGTAGCACAGCATTTAGCTAATCATTGCCTCAGAATGTATACATGATTTCTCCATTCATTAATTACTTGAAACAACTGTTCTGAATATGCTCATCATTTTTTTATTGATTATTTCAGGAGATATAAGTTAAATATCTGAAATATCTAAAAAAACAAAAGGGGGACATTGTACAGTATATTGTGTCTTTTTTTTCTTTCCACTGGTAATTTTTGTTGCTTATAAGAAAAAAAGTACGGTAAAATAAAAAAACTGTGTGTGTGTATGTGTCACAGAGAGATCACAGCATTGCACTGTAACCTCATTTCATTTCCTCTGCAGGTCCCTCTTCAACCACTGGGTGGTGCTCTGGTGTAAGACATAAAAGGTGCATTAGATATTTAGGTGGCATACACTGTGTGTGGATATCTGTGTGCATGCTGAATGGACGCTGTCAACATCTGTCTCAGTCGTCCAAGCGTCTCTCTGCCGATCAGAGAGCAAACAGGTTTCCTGGTGCAGTTACACTGGCAGTCACCTACAGCCACTCTCTGCAGAGATGACTAAGGAGGAGGTAATTACAGGAGCAAGCAACAGGAAACAGATGAGCAATTATGAGAATAGAGGTTTGCACTTAGCCTGCACATTGCCCCAGTGCCATCGCTGCAATCCATAATGCAATCCAGAGCAGCCACAAACAGATGAAATCCTCATTACACCTGGAGAGCCACAACACCTGAACAAGTCAGGGTCAAAACCTGTGCTCCTCAAGACCACCTGTCATTCCACTGATCAATTTCCAAGGACCCATAACTTTATTAAGAAATATGCTTTACCATGCTGCCATGGTCCAGATCGTGTGTTGGTTGGTGAGGGCCTGGAGTTTTAGACTGATGCTGTCAGATTTGAATATGTCCACTGATACTCAGTGATTTTAAATGGCATGTGTGGCCCTCTCTTATCTCTTATAAATCTTATCTGTTGTCCCCTTCACTTTTAGTTTTTAAGCCTCTGTCCAGTCAACAGAGTCCAGAGAAGAGGAGTTGATGAAGATGTAGATATTCCTGCTCAAACAGCAGAGTGGTGCTCTGCAGCGGGGTCTTGCTTTATTACTGTTGACAATCAATATCATCCTAAAGAAAGACAACAGAACTGGACATCAGTCAAAGACAGGAAACCCAGTGCTTTTTGTAGATGTAAATTAAATAATTTAATGAATACTAGAGGAGACTTGTTGCAACAAGTCTTATTTCTCCAATCAGAAACATGTTAGAGTGATGACAGTCATACTGCACATGCTCAGTTAGACCCTCCCCTCACCAGGAAGACAAATGACTGCATTTACTGGAAAAACTGGTTCTGCAGGAATGAAAGTCTTTTTTTTCACGAGCTGTATTTTCGTAAAACTGTCCTGAGCTTTTGTCTGAATTCATTAAAAGTTAGTTTGAATCTTTGTTGTGTTGACTTCTAAGTCACAGGCTTAGCATGTGTCAGTGTACATGATGTTCTATCATGGCTGACAGGGTGGAGATGGTTGTAACAAGTTATTGTAACTGTCTCAGAGGTGAGCAGCCAAATCACAACCGACCACACAACGGTGTGTTTCTAAATTTTAGTTCAAAATAGATCAAATATTAAGCTAAGTTTGTCGAATAGCAACAGATAAAACAATAATTGCTCCTTTGAATACCTTAGAGAAGCATGAAACATGATCCTTTCATGATATAACACATAATATATTTGTCTGTTCTGTTCATCATAAGCAATAAAATAAATAAATTGTGACTATTTTGACTCAAGGTAGTTTCAGTGTTCTACACAAAACAAAACTCAAAAACTGTTCTTTGATAAATATTATTAAATGATTAAATAATACTATAATATCATTGTTAAACAATGTACAGTATATTTCCCAGAATGTTATGCTTATTGAGAAAAAAAACATGGATGATTACAGCGTGACCATCATTTCTCTAACTACAGGTTTCCAGTCAAACACAGGGATAAACATTAGTTCATGTGTCTGAATTGAGCTGAACCGGGATATACCTATCACCTGATATATCAACACATTAATTCAAATTAACTTACTGATTCTATCAAACTGATGTCAGAGACAGGTCAGCTACAATAAAAACCACTGTGCAGTAAAGGTGTAGGTGTCACAGGAAGTGGTAGACCCATGCAGAAATGTAATATATGCCATATATGCCATATGTTTCCATATATGTCACCTATAAGGTGATATATTATTATCAGATGTATACGTCCTCTGGATACATGAAGATATAAGTTTATAACATATGAAATATCCACAGTAAAATTAAAGTTTATCTAAACAACAAACTTATTAGAATTCTGTTTCTACATGATTTTCTTAATAATTTCTTATTAAATTTAAACATACATGTCTGTCTTTTATATTTACATATATAATATGAACATATGTTGACAGGCTTTGGGATGGATATATATTTATGTAACATATGTCTACAATATAACATACATAAACATACATGACATATATGTCATTATAGTAAAGTTAGTTCCAACCATGTAATCTGATTGGATGAGAATCATTCCATGAGTGCTTATATAGAGTATAACAGCATTTAACTACATGTATTACTCGGCTTAACCATTAAGTAGCTTTACGTTAACGGTCGTTATCTCTCTTAGATTGTAACAAACTTTGCAAAGATGAATATATTTCCAGAAATAACATTTGAATTAAATGATGTGTGGTCATCCGAAGAGGATGAATGGAAGAAGCCTGAGTACTTCAGCTCACACCTGAGGTTACGTGCTGTGTTGGCGTTACCAAATAAATGATGAAAGAAACAAACAAATTATAATGTGTTGTTGCTTATGTAACTGAGATGGTGTTCGTAGAACTGTTGTATAAAAGCAATGTCACACTGAGGTTGTGATGTTGTACTGAATATCAGCACAGCTGTGACTGTCTTCGATACTCGGCCTGCAGCTTTGTGCCTATGACCGAATCATTTGAAATTTATAAACTGAAGGAGATACTGTAAATACAGCGAGCTGGGAGCTTAAAGGAGCTATTTGTAAGTTTAGCTATTGCTACATAGCTATCGTTAGCATTAGCAGCTGTTTACTCACCAGTCTAGAAGAGAAACGTTGTGAGTTCAGCAACAAACTTCATTCCTTTACTCACCAACATCTATGTGTTTCAGGGTCTATTGTAGTGGCTCAACCGTCGCTCTTTCATTTACAGCTGCTTGATCACCTTACCAAGGTTCTCATTGTTAACTAAAACTAACAAAATAACGAAAAACTACATGTGAAAAACATTTTCGTTAACTGAAATAAAAAATAAAAAAACGAGGATTTATAAGAAAAAATAAAAGTAAATAAATAAACTAAAATTGTATTGTGTGAGAAAATGTCTTTAGTTTCAGTCTCTGTCAGTTTGTTTCATACATCAGCCTGTAGTATTTTGGGTGGATATGAAATATATCTTCAGTTTGTCAGCTGTGTCAGATAGAGCAGTATCTCATAGCTGATTGACTCTCAGTGTATGACCAGCACATGTAACCTTTAAATGTCCAAAACATTCTCTGTATTAACAATGTAAAGTATGTTATGGTTAATTACCTGCAGTGATGAGCCACAGAGCTGCAGCTGGACAGTCCAATTGGTTGATGAGTTAATTTTGAGTTAGCTCATCTAAATGACACGGTTTGATGTTTGCTTGAGTTTTCATTACACAAAACTTTTTCTGACCTTTTTGAACCTCTCCCCTGACAAATACCGCAAATTACAAAAAAGAATAGAAATAAATGAAACTAACACTAAAACTAATGAAGCTTAGTGAAGAGTTATCTGCCATTTCTTCTAAGTCACAAGCACTGTTTCCCCCTATCTATAAGCTCCACCCGCTCATTCTTGTTTCATCCAATCACAACCTGACTCAGTGGCCTTCAGCCAATTACTTGTAAGCTATCAAACTTTAAAATTGTTCTCTCACTCTGCTGTCATTTCAGTACCGTGATCACTCGGTGACCCAACTCCACCCTTTCACCTCAACCATGGACGCCAGACCGTCTCCAATCAAACCCTCCAATCAGAAGATCCCTCTCATGAAGATGTTTTGTCCTCCAGCTCCATGTCTCATCACCAACACCAGTGTCAAGGCTCCAGGGAAAGATTCCTCCAATTGGGAAGACCTTAAACCTATGAACCACTTATCCACTTCCTGCCAGGATTTAAGCACCAAAGTCTGTTCCTCCTCTTTACAATAAATTTCATTTTACCTTAATTTCTCATACTCTCTTATTAGTCTCTCCTGATTGAAATAAAAACTAATCTAAAATGAAGCTTTTCAAAAAATAAAAACCAAACTAAACGAGCAAACCTGCTTTAAAAACTAATTAAAACTGAAACTGAAAACAAAAAGTCAGAACAAAGTAAAAATAAAAACTAATGAAAAATCGAAAACTATTTGACTTTTCACTTTACAACCACAGGCTGAGGTCTGAGGCTCAGAAAGACACGTGTCCACATCTGTCAATTAAGATCTTATGGCAATGTACTGGCCATATTATTGTTCAGACTGTATTAAAACATCTGGTAAACAGTGTCTTAAGTCCTGTTGGCTATTTATACTCTGACTTGCCTGCATTCTCCCCTCTGTTTTTGACTTTTGCATGTGCCCCCGCCGACTGAAGACACAGAGGCCATGTGGAATGAGGTGTGCCTCTGCTGATGAGGGAGAGATTGAAGGACCTACACACATTTTCTGTGTCTCTCCGGGCTTCTGAGGAGATCTGCTGCTTACTCAGGAGTGAAAGCCTCAAATTAAACTGTTTGTGCTGACAAAGGACAAATGGGATTTTTCCTTTGCGCAAACGGTGCAGGATTGTTTTGGCTTGCTCAAAGTGTCAGAGAAAAAATGTCTCCTGCTCGACACCTCTAATGAAATATGCACGTGAAATTTAGACCTGCATATTGCTGCCAATGTTTAGGTTTTACATGTATAAAGAGGCAGCGAGGAAGAGGACAGGGGAGGAGGGAGAAGAGAGATAAGGCGAGATAGAAGAGGGGAGCAACAGAGAGAGAGAGATGCCGCTCCTCTCTCATGTGTATAGAAATGTCTTTTGTACCCTTGAAGTAAGAGTAAATTGAATATTCATGAGTGAGTATGAATAAGTGCTCTGTCAGCTGCTGGTGTCACTGATAGATGAGGGGTGGGTCTTCATGGAGCTCCACTGGCCAGCCACAGTCCTCGACAGAGAGCCGGGGGGGGGGGGGGGTGTTCAGGTACAGAGCAGCCTGGCCCAGGAAACAGGCAGGTTAGAGGGGTTAACTTCAACCCGTACAGACCATGAACTCCACCGAAGGTGAGGCCGGTGTTGACTTGACAGTTTCAAGCTTCACTGACTGGAGATCAGTGGAGCTAAAAGCCACAAAAAGCTGATGGAGGAGAGAGATTCTTTTCCTTTCACACACGACTGGCCTGAAGTCTCCTCTGATTCCTGTTTTCCAGTCAGTGATGGTCCAGAAACCCCCTCTAATTTCCTCTGACAACTTCTCACAGTTGCTTCTCAATCCCCAGTGTCTACTTCCTCCTCCTCTGCCTCCCCCTCCACCTCCTCCTCTCCCCCTCTGCGAGAGAAGAAGGCCCACACATACACACACACACACACACACACAAAAACTGATAATTTCACCGCTGATATTTTGATATGATAATTTTATTCATGATGCCACTCCTCGGCCGCTGCGCCGCTCGTCTGTACAAGTGTAAATGAGGGGGGTTCCAAATGTAAAATGTTCTGCTGAGGGGGATCAATGAGGCGCCGTGGCCAAAACAAGGCAATATACAAAATGAGTTGTGTTCCAGTATGCAGACTGGCCTGGCCCACACCGACTCCAGTCAGCGTGCCTGGCTCCTCCAACACACACCAGATGGCCTCATCCTCAGGCAGAGAGCGAGAGAGAGAGAAACACAAAGAGAGAGAGAGAGCACTGGTGCATCATGTCCCAGAGGTGCCGGGTCCCAGTCAGTCGAACTTACACCCAACAATGTGCCTGGATACTACTGGAGCTCAAGCCCCAATCCCAAAAAATGTATATAATAGGTGGCCTGATCGCATCTCCTCACTCATCCTTCCATCTTGTTACATGTTACTGACATCTCGTTAGCATCTGAAATCAGTCGAACCTGCAGAATACTCCCATCGGTGTGAAACAGGCTTTCTGTTAAAAAAACGTGTCCTCTAACATGAATAAATAACACACAGACTTTAAAACATTTGTATATTTACCATGAATGTTATAAAATACTGTAGAAATGTATTTTACTCTATGTGCCACATGAGAGGGAGGAGAGAGGAAGTAACACCAACCTCCCTGGAGATTTCTAATGATCAAAACTACCATCTTATTGAAGAGCAATGATACCACAATATTCCAATAAGCTTTACGACCTGCAGGAAGGTAGAGCAGGAGCTGGTTTCACAGGGATATGTCAGACTAGTCTGTAGTGTTGGTCCAGTCTTACTTTGGCTCATAGATTAAATAAAGACACAAAAAGAATCATTGACTCATTTTAAGACAAAAACATTAGACACCTTACCCCCAGACTAATTCATGTCCAATGTTGCCATGGTATTAATCAATGACACCTGCGCTGACCAGTAGCACCCAACAACAAAAAACTGGACAACGTGGCTCATAATTTGTGGTTTGCTAACATGTTATGGAGAGAGCAAAGAGAAGGAAAGAGAATTTAGACCAAATCTGATTTTTCTTTTTATTGTTTCACTCTTCAAGTAAAACGTCTTGTAGCTGATGAATTCTTCCTAATGCAAACATGTTCTGCTGAGGGTAAACTGAGTAGTGTTTCCTTTGTTGGCCATTTTTTTATATTGAAAAAAATCTTAACTGCAAAATATATAGGTAGTTAGGGCCTGAGCACCAATGATGCTGAAAATGTTCTATTTCTTCTCTGTGAAAATGTATTGCCTGTTTGAGCCTGAATATACTCGAAAACTCATGAAGGACACATAACATGTCAAGACTTACAAAAAAGTCTATTGCAACCATTTCTTAAACCTAACAGGAAGTCAGTCATTTAGAATTCCTTCTGAAATTTTGGTGCAGTTTCTGCGATTTTCTGGCCTGGTACTTTAACAATCTCCTAGAGAATTGATCAGATGGACATCATATTTGATCAGTCTCATGTAAACACCTTTGCGATGCTAAATTGGAAAGCTTTTGATTTTTCGTTGCTCATGGTGCCACAGTGTTTTTGCCATGAAACAGAAAGATGTTCAAATAAACATTGTTCAATCTGCTTCAAATGTCACATTTGATGAAAGTCTGGCACTGAAGACATGCTTGCTAATATGACATCATAGTCACAGCGCCACCTACTGAAAACAAGAAGTAAACCTTTGGTGACAATCATCATTTTATTTAGATGAAGTTTTCATGGTCTGGTTAACACTTGATATACAGGAACATGATGCATGTTGGCTGCCTGAAGTGGAGTCCTGAGGATGGCCCTGAGGTGCATGACAGGGTGAAGGCTGATTTAACATGTTGTTTTCAAATCCATTTTAAATATCTGGTTGTGTTTGTGCGACCAAAGTGTCAAAATTAATTTAATGATGAAGTTTGGTTGTTTACACGTGGAGCGGCTTGAAGAAAGTGAAACTTGCACATATTCTTTAAAGTTTCTAAAAGTGCCAGAAGAATATGACAGCACTTAGAAATGTGAAGAGCGGGTGTCGTTTTCATTCCCAAACGACCGTCCAAGGCCATAATACAGATGGCCCCGCGGCCCCCTCCTCACCGCCCACTGTTCTTTGTTTTCATTCCTCTCTTTTGGTGATAATGTATTGTCTACAGGGTGTGTAATGATCCTTGAGAGCAGCCGTATACGACTAACAGGCACTTCTGTCAAACACATCACCATCGCTGCGCTCATTGATTTGTGTTGCCTTTAAAATGGGCCGTTTCCCTCCCGCGCCGGGCGTAGCCGTAATTGCATCTCGCTTAAATGATTCAACCAAGGCGCTCTGTAGCGCTTACCTCCGCCTCCCCTCCTTCCACTGTCACTGTCACCCTCACTTATTTCATTATGGATTCAGCAGACTTGATAAAACAGCGGGGGTGCCCCATTCCACAGCGCTTAGCCAGCCTGGCTGAGACAAAGAAGTGGTCAAGCGGGGCAACAAATCTCACCAAATGGGGCGTTTGCTCTTTGTGCAGCCTAGTTATGGAAAACTGATAGCAGCATCCAGAATACTGAATAGGTGTATTAAATGCTGAAGAAGGGGGATTCTTCTCCTAATTGGGCGGGGGGGGGGGGGTGTGGGATGGGGGGGGTTACCCATTTTGTATCTGACAATGAGTTCTGTGAAATAGTCTAATAGCCTGTACACAGTTAAAAGGGCCAGTGCAACCTCTCCCCAACCCCTCCCTCCACTCAAAACCATCCCATCCTGTCTTCAGCTGACAGATAAACATGTTCTCTGCTGGCTAATTGCACTACCTGTTTCTATCCAGTCTCCAGTGACAGGCTGGCCGCGTCTCCGTGAAGCCTCAGATCTCCAGGACCACACGATGCCGGAGTAAAACATTCAAACACAGACACAACAGTGAAGCTGAGGAACTTCTAAAGGAGGAAGTGGAGGATTATGTAGCTTTGAATGTACTTCAAGGTGCATAATCTCATTTGTGTATCTTCCCCAAATGAGCAGCAAGGTTTGCAGCTAAAAGAGACAGCTGTTGGACAGGCGCTGATGGATTAACTAACATGACAAGTGCAGCAGGTAATGTCTAATGATATCACCGTCAACAAGAGGGGAAAGAAAGACAGACAATTTTAAAGCTAACCCAAGAATTCACATTTCAGCATAGCAGGTCTTCTCCTTTTCACAATGAAATAAAGATGTTGAGAATCAATATGCAGCCGTACACATCAATATACATGTCCTGCAGGTCCCACAAGTATTCCATGTAAGTACTGTTGTCTGAATGGACTGCAAGTGGCCATAAAAGATGCAGGCCCCCAGCTGGACACTGACTCCCTCCAGTCAGATGAATAATAGTACAAAGGGCTGCTAAATCATTGAGATAGCTGCTCTGCTCTGTCCAGACTGTGCTGGTCCAGTGCTACACCACTAACAGATCAATGCGGAGGACATAAGAGGAACCAAGGTCCAGAATCCTCCAGATGAAGCCTCAGCAGTCAGAGCTCAGGAGGACTCTCAGCTGAAGGGAAAAGTCTGATTAGTGGGAAGCATCAAAACTGACTCTACGTAATAAAACCAGAACTGTGTTCCAATTAATCTGAAGCTGCAGAGCTCTTAGAGGTTAAAGGTGTCGGGTCCTCTCAGAGATGAGAGGGCAGACTAATGGACAAACGGTATACTCCTTCCTCAGACCTGTGATGATCATTCTGAAGCTGGATGTGACCGGCTCATCTCACACCATTGAGGAAGTGACCCAAATACAGGGCAAGGTCACTGCAAACCGGTTTCAGAGGATGTTAGCTGAGAGCGTGGCTACAGCTGGGAGAGAAAGGGAGAGAGACAGCATGTTGTTTAAGTAAAACCCTCAAGAACATTATGATTTATTTAAGTGAGGAGAAAATATGAATAATGTATTGGCTATACAGAGCATGAATCTCTTTTGTACTAATTGTCAGGAAGGCTTGCATCCAGTGTGTGAGGGGTGGAGGGGCTGCAGGACCCGGAGATCACAGGGTGCTGCGGCTCAAAGAAGCTGGTCCTAGAGCCACAGCCATTGACTTGCAAATAAGCTGAAGAAGGCTAATTAATTGGGGGGCTAATGAAAGTAGTGGTTGGGCTTGAGTGAAGAAATAATCTGGGACCCCCTTTTCACTTTCCCCCTCTTTTTCTGACTTTCTCTTTCTCTCTCTCTCTCGGGTTCCCTGGCTTGATCATGCTCTCTCTTCCCACAAGATGGCTTGTGCTATTGAAGTTGATTGCAGAACGCATCAATATGTGAACAAAGTTGTTGGTGGTGGTGGTGATGGGGGGTGTTAGTAGAATTAGCATTCATTTGAAGAGAACCCCCCCTTCTCCAGCTCTGTTATTTATTCTGTAGCTTTTGGCACATTTTCTGGTTCTCCACTCCCAGGAGGAGAGACGGAGGAAGATGGAGCAGGGTGTTTAAGATGTGTGATGGCTGTAATCGTAACTTTTGCACTTTTTCTTTCTTGTTTGCACTGGAGAGAGTCACACAGCAGCAAATAGAGAAGTCGCTCTGTCGTTCTTGTTGTGGTGGTTGGAGGGTGGGAGTGCATTCTTGGATCAGATGCTTTGCCCTGCAGTGGTCTCTGTTTTCTTTGAAGCAGTGCGACTCCTCTCAGTGGAACTCCCTGTGACTGTTGCTACTACTAAGACTGCTGTGACGACGAAATCTTAACCCTTAAAAACTGTTTCTCACTTAGACTGTTGAAAATCATCATGCTCATGCTAAAATGATGCTGCAGTGATTCAGGCTACATCCTCCCATGTTTTCATTTTAAAATCCATCACTTTTCCTATGTTTGGCGTCCACACTACTCCATGGTTTTCAAGCCCCTAAAATAGATGGTGGTTTTAGGCTTCGTCCACACTTTGACGTTTTTGTTTTAAAATGCATCTCTGTTGCTCTTTTTTCAACTCCCTCCATGGTCTCTCCTGATTGGCTCTCATCAGCCTGGAATACCAGTAGTGAATACAACATGATAATGAATCACAGTGTCACTGACCTTGTTGTCTTTGCTAGCAGCTGTTGTTCACTTACATTCTCTATTTCAATGCTACAACTGTCTTTGCCGTTTCTCCTTTAGAGGATTTACTGTAACTAACCAACTGCAGAGAATCTGCTTCCTGTTTACACTAGTGGTCATGTATGTATGTGTTTTCAGGTGTTAGTCTGGATGGAGAACATTTTTGTTTTATAACGCTGTTTCTCCTCTGGCTTGCTGTGAAAATTTGAAGTTATTTAAAACTTTTCTCTCTTTCTGCAAAGTCAGGCTGTTCTGAAAACTGCCTATGTAGATGAGACTGGTCCAGTCTTGTTCAGCATTAAATGATATGTTCACAATTATGATCATGGTTATGACATTGCAGCCACTTGTAGTAACTGTTACTGTTTCTCTCCATGGCATAAATAGATGCACCTACAACAGAGTATAATATAATATTAACTACCTTATCTAATGGTGATTTATGACCCCTCAGGAGGAGTATACAGAAGAAACATTAAAGGTCCACTTACTGGCTTGTGGAGAATTCAGCTTCAACACCTTCAGGTCTACATTTCTTAAATAACAAGAACTCTGGTCAAAAGACTGAATGCATCCGCTGTCACAGTCACAGTGACAGTGGACGACTGGAGGACATTCACAATGGAGACCATCTATGAAGGGATACATGGAGGACCACCTAATCTCATATGCAACCATTTGCTAACAGGTGACACCCAGTCCAGCTCCACCTGCTACCTGAAGACAGTGAGATGAGGAAAAGTGAGAGCAGATAGAACTTTTCATTTGTAAGCAGAAAATCTGCATTTCCGCATCGTAGATGAAGATTCCAGCAGCTGTGTTTACTGACTTCTGTTTGTGCTACAAAAAAATATCCAAGAAAACTAGAATCATCTCCTCACGTTTGTATCCCTCCTCCACTCAAACTAATGTCAGGTCACATCCCTGTTTATCCAGAATCATTTAAAATATGAACCATTTGCGAAAAATTTTGCCATAATTTCTGCGTGAAGTCTTGAGTAATGGCTAAAAAGTGTTTTCTGAGGTCACCATGACCTTGACCGTTGACCACCAAGTGTAATCAGTTCATCCTTGAGTTCAAGTGAATGTTGTGAATGCAAAATGTGAAGGAGTTCTTGGACTTGAACCACTTGAAGAGTTCTAGAGATATTTTGTTCACAAGGCCAAAACAATGTTTTGTGAGGTCACTGTGACCTTCACCTTTGACCCCCAAAATCTAATCAGTTCATCCTGGAGTCTGAGTGAATGTTTTTGCAAAATTTGCAAAAAAAAAGAAGCTC
Organism: Seriola dumerili; assembly: GCF_002260705.1. NCBI lineage: Eukaryota > Metazoa > Chordata > Actinopteri > Carangiformes > Carangidae > Seriola > Seriola dumerili. The sequence continues at coordinate 692,458 of NW_019174263.1, forward strand.
TGTCGTGGTGTTTCTAAGATATCGTTATCCACGATAATGGGACAGACGGAACTCCAGCTCTGGCTGTCGCCAGCGTGGAGGAATAAAAAATGTATTTATGAAAAAATATTTTACAGATGTGCAGCTCTCATTGCATGAATTCACATACTGATTTGCAGATGTGCAGATTTTGTCCATGATTCCACATTATTTGATTTGGGTGTGTGAATGTGTTGTGCACATTCACTGCAGCAACTGTAGCAAAAATGCAGCGTATGAGTTTCTTATTTTGTGATTCATAAAACAGGATTTGTGCAGCTGCAGTGAAGAATATGAGAAGGTGAAACTATAGTTGCGTTTGTGGTAGAGAAAAGAAATCTACAAGTCTGCATCTCCAAGAGCATCTTTTCTCTGTGACCTCAAACTTACTGAAACATGTGACTATTTTATATAACTACTAACTCCACTGTCACAGCTGCTCATGTGTTCTTCACCAGAAAGCTTAATAAGTTTTGGACTGTTTCTTTGACGTAGGACTTCATAGCCAAGTTTTGAGACTCTGTGAAAAATACTGACACTAACATCTTTTCCAAAAGTGAACAAGTGGACCTTTAAGTTCATTTTCTTCCATGTAGCTTAAATCATGTTCAGCTATCTGCAAAACAACCAGTAAAGCTATCACTAATAATACTACTTCTGCTACTTTTTCTGGTTCTGCTACTACTATAGTACCTCAGTTACTTCAACCTCAACTACCAATACCATGATTGCTTCTTCAAATAGTACTACTACTTCAAAGCTTCAAGTTGACAGCACTTTTTAAAAGAAAATGTGTCTTTTTTAGTTTTAGCTTTTGGCACATTTTCTGGTTCTCCACTCCCAGGAGGAAAGATGCATGACGGGCTGTAACGGTAGCTTCTTCACTTCTTCTCTCTTGTTCACACTGGAGAGAGAGAGAGAGAGTGAGGCAGCAGCGAATAGAGAAGGCACCCTTTCTCCCCCCTCTCTCTCCTCCTTGCTGTGGTGGTTGGAGGGTGGAGGCACGTGCTCGGATCAGATGCTCTGCCCCGCAGTTGTGTCTTGTTTCTTTGAAGCAGTGTGACTCCTCTCAGCCACCCCAGCAGCTCCGGGCACTGCCACCGTCTGCAGGGTCCTGCTGCACAGAACCATGCCGCTGTTTGAAGATATGGAGAGAAAGCCTTCTCTGCTCGACCCAAGCTACTGCCATGGGCACACACACACACACACACACACACACACACACACACACACACACACACACACACACACACACAGAGATACATACACATGAATACTCACACACCAACTCCCACTCATACAATCAAAATCATTCTCAGCTTCTTCTTGTTACCCTTTGATATGTGCTCATGCTCTGACTCCCACCCTCTCAGTAACAAGCAGCATCGCTGCCTGTACAGTAGTAACACTAACAGTAAGATGTTTTCATCAAGTAATTATGCTCAGGTAATATTATATTATATATTTCAAACATGCAATCTGATTTGAGTTCATTGTGATGACTGAAAAAGTAAAAGTACTTTTGGTGTCTGTCTATTTGTCTGCATCTGATCTTAGAAAAGCCACTGAATAAACTTAAAGCTGCACTAATCAATATTTATACAGTAGCCTGTTAATAAAGGGGCAAATGGGTGTTTCAGTGTGTTTCAGCTGAACTTAATTGTTTTGACTCAGGCTACATCCTCACACATTTTAGTTTTAAAACAAATCACTTTTGCTACGTTTACATCTGGCGTTACTTTCTCTGGAGTTCTCAGGCTCCTAAAACGGATGGCTGTGGTCTACCAGTGGTGAATACAACATGATAATGAATTACAGTGTACCTGACCTTGTTGTTGTTGCTAGCAGCTGTTAATGCTACAACTGTCTTTGCTGTTCCTCGTTCAGAGGATTTACTGTAACTAACCAACTGCAGAGGAGACAGTCTACTTCCTGTTTACACTGGCTTGTTGTTTTGTGTTTTTATATGGTCATGTGATGTGTTTCCAGACATGATCGTATATGATGCTAAAACACTCATCTGGACGGAGATTGTTTTCATCTTAAAATGCCGTTTGAAAATGTAAAGGTATCAGTGTGGATCTAGCCTCAGTCTCGCTGGTCTCATTACTGCCAGCAGCAGGAGGAGCTATGATGAACATAACGTAGTCTACACTACCTGCCCAGGACAGAATAGAAGATAAATAGAGTTAGCATCAAGTGTAGTGGAGGATTTAGCTTAAGACAAATTTTCTCACCAAAACAGAACTAAAAACTGAGTGAAAACTGGACTTTATCAGGTGAACACAACAAATGAATGAATGAATGCTAATATTGCTCTGTAACTGCTGGACATGTAAATAGGCAACTGTTCGCTAACATCTTTACAAGCTGATAATATCAGTGTTGTCAAGTCAAGTCAATTTTTATTCGTATAGCACCAATTCACAACATAAGTTATCCCAAGGCACTTTCCAAATAGAGCAGGTCTAGACCTTCTCTTTATAATATTATTTACAGAGACGCAACAATTCCCACCAAGAGCAGCACTAGGCGACAGTGGCAAGGAAAGACTTCCATTAAAGAGGCAGAATCCTCGAGCAGAACTGGACTCAGGGTGGACGGCCACCTGCCATGTTAATAATAGTGATATTAGCGGCAGTAACAGCAATAGTAATGTAATGGCAACTGTAATACTCCTACTGATAAAAGTAATAATGAAGGCTAATAACATTAATAATAATTATTGTTAAAAAACAGGTTTAGCAGCAGGTGTTAAACAGGGTCATGGGGGCAGTAGGTGGTTTGCAGTAGCAGATCCAGACTCTACAGCTGCAGCTCTGAAGGCGGAAGGACCTGTGGAGAGTAACAGGGAGGAGATAGAGAAGGAGAACGGAGATAGAGAGGCACACAGCCTGGGCGCTTCATGTGCTTGAGGGAAAAAACAAATGGTTAGAATGATGCAGTGATATTCAGAAAGTTTACAGTGATCTCCTGGACTCTACTGTGGACATTTAAGGATCCTGGAACAAGGTATGGTTACTTAAGTAAAGGTTTAACCACAGCAGTCTTGAAGCTACTGGGAACTGTGCCAGAAGTGAGTGATAAATTAATAATGTTCAGCACTAAAGGTCCCAGGATTGACCAGGAGGTCTTTGGAGAGCTTAGCTGGTAGAGGGTCCAGTAGACAGGCAGTGGGTTTAGAAGACAACACCAGCTTAGACAGTGCTTCAAGAGAGAATCTGTTGAAGGATAATGTATCAGGGACTCAATGTAGTGCTCTGCTTGTTCTGTAGAAGCCAGAGAAGAAGAGCTGATTTTATGTCTAATCTCATCTATTTTATGACAGAAAACTTCTAGAAAGTCATGGGCTGTAAAGAGTGAGCAGCTAAGAGAAAAGAAATCTATCATTGTGTTTATTGTTACTGATTAACTGAGAGAAGAAGGCTGCTCTAGCAGTGGAAAGAGCACACTTATGTTTTAACACACACCTGTGCCACTGAAAGTAGAGTGCTTCAGATTTTGATTTGAGCTATTTACTCTCCAATCTCCTGCAGGCCTGTTTCAGGGCTAAACCATGGTGTAGACCTCTTTAACCATCTGGTTTTAGTGATGAGAGGAACAACTGAGTCCAGGAGGCTAGACAGAGCTGTGTTTAATTTACTGTACAAATTTTGACTGAGTCAGTTGCTACAGTGCTGGACCAGTGTTTCGTGTGGTAAATACATTTCTGCTAGTAATGTGAGGACAGGCTATTGCTGCTTCAAACTTGTGTTTGCAGCTTTCCCCCAAGTGGTCAAAATCAAGTATTACAGATTTAAGCATTTGTGAGGGGTGACATACAGGGTGAGAAAACTGACCTCTAGTTTAGGTTAGGGAGAGTTTCCTGCCTTTATAAGGACAGGTGTGGGCAGTCAGTGCCTCTTTGTCTGAATCCTGGTAGATGTATGGTAGGACTGCTTGGTGTGTGCAGATGTAGAGTTGTGCCTGTCTGATATATGCTCTGCAGCCTCGTGTTGAAAAGGAAATTCAGCCCTCGTCTTTCCCTCCAGTGTGAGCCAGAATAGTTGGCCCGCTGACCTCTCCACTGTCACCTTTAATCAGGGCCCCGGATTTAGCAAGACTTAAGTGCCAGACTGCTGCTTTGCCTGGCCCCCTTGCTTTGCTTGCCTGTGCCAATTCATCTACATGGTCTGGCCTCCCTTGATTTGCTTTGTCGGAGCCAGTGCACTCCACGTTTTCTGCTCTTCTTCAACATCTAAATGTGTATTGTGTTGACATGTATGAAGTTGGGGCCTTCCATGACCTATTGGGTTATATAGATACCATATTGGTCTCAAAAACTGTGTTCTGTCACACATTAACAACACCCCCATCAGAGGCTCTCTCTTTCGTCCTCAGTATTTTCTCTGTTGTCCTGTAGTGTTTGTACAACCTGTGCAGAGAGAAGTGTCAGTGTGGAGCTGTTGTTAATTAAATAATTAGGAATAAATTTGCTGTAAAATAAATATATCATTACCAACTCGAATGAATGAAAATACCACCTGCTTCTAATAAACATGACTTATGCTTTAATTGTGTGCTACACTCCATCAGTTATGTCAGTATCTGCTCCTGCCTCGGACTCGTGGTGTGGGCTCTCTGGTTGTTCCTCTCCTCACAGAGTCTTCTGGCCCCGGGGTTACTGGATCATTGGGCTGGTAGAGACCCCTGCCCTGCCTCCCTCTTTCCTCTCCCTAGGTATGTGAACCCCTTCTACTATTTGCCTCCCAACCCCTTTTGCCCCATCTTCTCCATCAGGGACCGGGAGCTGAGATGGATGGCGAGGCAGAGCACAGCCCCCCAGATGGGCTGATTTATAGTTCCTCCTTTCCATCTAAGCAGAGCAGAGGACCCTGGGGGCCCTGCCTGGAGAGCGCTGGGGACATTTGCCGTCTCAGACCTGATGGCCCCGGGCTCCCAGTCCACCTTGATGCCAAGTACCAAACGGCCACTCCAGAATGGTCGCCATCCGTCATGTGGGCAGCCAGGGATCTGCCTTAAAGAGCTGGAATGCAGAGAGGAGGAACAATGAGACTTGTTTCCTTTCTCCTCCTCTTCCCACAGACATTGATCTGCACTGCAACAATTTATTATATCACCTTTGCTACGGCTGCTGTCTGGGGGGACCGTGAGAGACACCTCCATGCTTTTGTTTAACGGTTGGTGCAATCACTATAAATATAACAACATCACTGGAAGCTCAGAACAACATTTTCTGTGCTGTATTGACAGCATGTGGATACTTCCTACTTTATTTAAACAGACCTCTGTGCCCGCGCAGCACTGACACAGTAGCTACAGACATAATGAAATGTAAATGTAAACCGAGAAATATCAACTGAACTGACCACTAATATATTTCAGGACAGCATGAATTCATATAGTTATCCTTTGAATGCCGTATTGTGAAATGAATGGATGTAGGACCTAACAACATGGGTTGTTAGGTAAAACATCTCACCTCACAAAGATTTTTTTAAAATATCTACAAATTCAAAACACTGTCCGTTCACTAGTCAAGGAAGATAAATTAAGGTTATCTGAAGTAGAGAATATATTAATATCCTCAACTACAATCAAAGGTAAAATCTGAGAATTTTATGATATCCTGTCTAAAGAAGGTCATTCATCTTTCCAACCTCCATTAAAGATTTGGGAAAAAATGTCTAGGAATGGTTGTAAATAAAAATACCTGGTTAAACATTTGGGAGCTAAGTTTAAGTTTACTCATAAACTCTACCTCACTCCCATAAAGATGCACAAGATCTCTAAACATAATTCATCAAGCTGTTCCAGACCAAAGAGGGAACATTTATGTTTTGGCAATGAGATCTGTTAAAAACTTTATGGAATCAGTCTTGAATATAGAATACGATTTACTACTTTGATTTATTTATGCCCAATTTTCATCCAGATAAAAGAAAAATGCAGATTATTAATAACTATAACATGTGTTGGAAAAATTATTTAAAAAAAAATATATATATTCTCCTTCAACTTTTGGGATGTTTCTGGACCTGAAACTGAATTCTGACCTTTGGAGGGACTAACTTTGGAAAAACATGACCGTGATTGTATCTGGTACTGAACCACTGTGGATGTACAGTCGGCTCATCATAAATTAAGGATAAATGATGTTGCTTTTAGTTACAACTCAGTCACTGCTGTTATTGTTGTTCTGTTTCTTTGCTGAGGTTCACTTCAGTATGTATATGTGTTGGTGTGTGTGTGCGTATTGTTATGCCCCAGTCTAGGGGGGCCTAGGACACAACATGAACTGGCCCCATCCTCCCCAAGTCCCAAGCAGCCACAACAAAGATCAGTTGAAATATAAGGAAAATGATTTATTTACATAAATTTCTTATGAACATATATAACATCAAGATTGAGTTTAGGCTTCAGGGTGGACTAAGGCCAACATAATAAACATAATCTCCCTGTCTGGAAAACAAACAATTAACCTAACCTGAGGAAAACAAATCACAACCAACTTACCTCCCTAACTAAATAAACAGGAGAAAACCAGAGAAACAAAACTGGCAGCCCACCCTTACTACTCAAGTAAAACCATGAACTACATCAAAACAGAATTGCTGCAACGAGGTGGCCAGTTGGGAGAAGAGGAGAATGAGGTCTCAGCCGGCGGCCATCTTGGCACTTTATATACCACCGGATCGGGGATGCAACCAATTACCAATCAGGACGCAGAGCCCTCCCACCAATGACGGCACGGCTGCGGCACACACCTATTTGCATACAAATAAAAACAACAGAACACAGGGCACACACACACATACACAACAGAGCACCCACAACAATATGACCGCGGTCATAACAGTATGTATTTCTACATGGATCTGAAGGGAAGGGATGGGGAGTATGAACAATGTGTAACAACATTGTGTAGACTACATCACAACATATTGCATGAATGTAAAGCTGAATCACTAGGTCGTTTTGGCCATCTGGAACAAGCTGAAAAGATAAAATGGTGGTGGTCTTGACATGGGCTGGTCAAGCACTACTCTACATTTGGGTAGTTACATGTAACATTAGAACTATTATACTGAGTCTATATTAAAAGTCATTCAGTGTGTTTTGATGGAGATTCTCTGCAGTTTGTATATTTACAACAGTAAAACTGATCCATCTGAAAAATCTGAGATTATTTTTATTTTTTTCCCACCAGGTGTCATCCATATCTAAATGCAACTATTTTTCTATCTAACTATCAATTTTCTTTATCATCATCAAAATTAAAGCTTCCAAAGCAAAAAAATGACAGAACAACAAGCTGAAGCTTTTATTTTGAAGAGTTTTGTCTTATGTAAATTATGGAACACATTTTACTGCACTAAAAGTCAATGTCATTTTGACATTCAAATATTGATGTAAATATAATGTTTTTGATTTCAACCATATCACTCAGCCCTACTTTGTATGATCACTTCTATGGGATTTAAATTGATTAATTTGTTTTTGTTTTAAGGTTCTTGATATTATTGAGGCCTACTGCTCCTAAAGTTCTGATCTAATCTCTCATCCTGTGTCCATGTGTTAATATATTTCTAACTGCATGCTAAATATGTGGCAAAAAAGAGTATTGGAGCATTCTTTTAAATCAACATTCACCTTCTTCCTCTTCCTTTAAAACATCAAAATATTTTTGATTTTCTCATGTAACTTAACCTCAATCATATATTGTAATTCATTCAGAAATAAGAGACTGTCCTCCATTAACTTATGAACCCATTGTCATGCTTTCAAACAGACCAGGAAAAGACCCAAACGCACAACTCAAACACAGTCAAGTTTCCAAAAGTGACACACATATCATCTGTGCAGCAGGTTATTATAATATTATTAGGTTTTGTTGCTGGGCGACATATAGTGGTTGTAGGGGTGCTATTTCAGGAGACACACGTTGTATCAGAGGGTTGATGGTTGTTCAGGTTGGAGGACGAGTTGAGAAATACAGCAGCATAACATTCATTTGGAGGCATATTTCTATTTAACTATATAAATCCTCTATCTTCAATCCTCTACTTGCTCTGTTTTGGTCTCCACCAACTCCTGAGAAAATATTTGAAGGGAACAGTTTGTGGCTTGAGATGAATGACAGTGGACATGTGGCTGCACAATGAAAACAATGAGCTAAAATAGCCCAAAAATCTTTTTAGAGCTGAGGAGACCTGAGAGCTTCACATCACAGATTCATTTGATCCTTAATATAAAAAAATATTGATTAGTATAACATAAATCTCCTATCCTGAGGTGTTCTGCGCTTTAATCTAAATAAAAGTGAAAACATTGATATGAACCACCCAGTAGCAAAAGGAAACATCTCAGTGCATCTTGAACACAGTGCTCCAGCTCTATGTTGGGTGGAGGGCAGGAAGTGTCAGGACTTGGATGTGGTTTTGAGGTTAGAAGCCAAGGTCTGTGGCTGGAAGCACTGCCAGGAGCTCAGTGCCTCAGGCGTCAGCACACAGAAATGTAAAATAGACTTTGTGGATTATATAATCCAATATAATTTTAACTGTTGAGGAATATTCATCCTCTTTGATTGATTAGGACATACACAAAAAAACACGCACACAAAAGAAAAAATTTCTATATATCAGATGAATCCTCCACAGAGCAGTCAGACAGTGTTTCGTCTACACAGTAAAGGGATTTCTGTCTTTATGAGCTCTTTCTGATTCCCGTCACCATTGTTTTCCCTGAATCTCAGCGGGCCATTAGTGAGTACACAGACAAAAATTGACAATAGGCGAAATACTATACGGGAAGGATCAGTGGTTCTGTTCTCTGTGTTATCAGTGTTTTTTTTGAAAGTGTTATTTCAATTAAAAAGCAGATAAACTGCTGATTAATTCAGCACACTTCCCAATTACAGATCAAACGGGCCTCCTGGGGGCTGCAAAGCCCCAAAGATGGCAGATGCTGTGCACACATTCAGGCATATTTCATACGGCTATGAAATATTGAGCTGGTGTGTGGGACTGTGGTACCGCTGGGTGTCTGTGTTGTTGGAGCTGTATGTAAATCCGGCTGTGACACCCCTGTCTGCAGCAGGAGACTGATATCTGGGACATGTTGGGAGAGACTACGGGGACAATGATGCAATCTGAAGCTAAGACGCTCCAGACGAGTTGTGTCTCACATTCTGCTCGCTGCAACAGAGCAACGCTGGTGCAACTGTGATGGTAAATTAATGTGAGTGCATTGTGATGAGATGTGCACTGATATGGACAAAAGTTCAGGTAATTGAGCACGTAAAACAAAAACTGGCTTATACACACATTTATAAAATTAGACAAAAAAGGCACATTCAGTTCTTCCTAGATCCTTCATGAAATCCTTCATCTGGGTTACATAACAAACAGATGGCCATCTTAAATATTCCACCATTCACAAATGGTCTTTAGTTATTTTTTTATTTCAGGCTTTTTTGCCTTTATTACAGTGACAGTGAAATAAAGAAACAGGAAGGTCAGGGAGAGAGAGAGAGGTTGACACACAGCTAAGGGCCACAGGTCAGGCTCGAACCCGGCCACTGTGGTTAGGACTGATGATACGAGCTCTACCAGATGAACCAGCAGACCTTCCACAAATGGTCTTTCCTATCAGAACAGTATTCTTACCACTGGCCTGGTTTTCATCACTGTGCTGATGTATGGAAGTCTTATGGATCTCCTTTAAACAACTCCTCCTCCAACCTGAACAACCATCAACCCTCTGTTACGAACATTACCATGTATTCATACTTCTCATTACTTAACATAAGAGATGTCCAACGTTGCGATTTGTGCCATTCTTTGTAGCGCTGTGCACAGAGCATTGATTCACTGTTATAATAGCAATACACTAAGGTGCAGTGCACCTGGCTTTTAAATGGAATGGGAGATGCACTGTGATTGGTTTATTGTGTATTACGACCAAAACACTCCCATGAATAATTAAGAGACTAAGTACAACTCTTTTCTGACATTACAATAGTGAAAGTGACATGGACATGCCCTGAATGTCCCACGTGAGCTTGGACCGTTAAGATAGAGACAGGTGCAAACATGGAAGCAAATTCTTTGATTTCAGAATCTACAGCATCAGAAACCAACTGAACAAGATGATTTATATTTTTCTTTTTGACAACAAATAACTATTGTGTGCATTTGTGTGTGTGTGTGTGTGTGTGTGTGTGTGTGTGTCCCAAACCTGATATATCTTATTCCTCTGTGCCATACTGTTGACTGGGTGACAGGTTCCTTCATTATCATGAACACACACACTGTATGTCATTTGGATTCAGTCCCACACATATGCTTTCCTGCTGTCCCGCTGTCCCAAATGCTCCCAAGAGCACCAAATGTGGATTAATCCGCTACTGAAAATAGTCCTCATCAAACGCATTTCCTGTAGAATAACGCTAGCTGTGTGCAGCTGTGGCCATAGAACAAGTGCTGCATGAATGTGTGTGTGAATGGGTGTAAAGTGCTTTGAAGAAAGGCAGTACATTCGCCCCATTCAATTTAGTTCATCTACATGAATTTCAACTTCCACAGCCTTGTCTTGACCCAATGTTTTGAAGTTTTACAAAAATAAGTTTCCATCCTTGAGTTTCTGCAAGTTAAAGGTGAAACGATTTTTCTGTCGGGATTTTTTCATGCTGAAAGGATCATAAATAAAACTCCATTCACCTCGATTGTTTTTGGGGCAGGGGCAGAAATATCAGTAAAAGATATCTGGACAGATCAAACCAAAAAAATCTGCATGGATAGATGCTACCAGGGATGAGTTACACAAATATGATTTTTGTAATATGAGCGAAGCTGGGCTTAAGGGAAAAGTCTGTTTGCAGGTTGTTATTTAAGTAAGCATAATGCCTTAAGTATCTCTGAGGTGAGCTGTGTGAAGTCTGATAAATGTCCTCAAGTGATAGATAGATAGATAGATAGATAGATAGATAGATAGATAGATAGATAGATAGATAGATAAACAATAATAATTAAATTAGTCCAAAGGATCTCCTGAACCTCTCTGTTCTGCAGCGCAGTGAGATGAGACGTTTGCTGCACCTGTAGCTGCTTCTCTATCCTGCCAGAATGTTGTGGAGAGGATGGTTGGTATTGTCCAAGATGGCCTCCATCTTACATTGCATGCGTCTCTCCACAACAGTCCTGAGTGAGTCCAGACTCCTGCCAAGCACAGACCCAGCCTTTTTTACCAGCTTGTCCAGTCTCTTTGTGTTCACGTCTGACATGATACTGCCCCAGCAGACTGTTTACTGTCCTGGTGCACACCTAGGTATTTGTAAGTCTGCACCATCTCAATGTCCTTCCCTTGAATGTTGACTGGCTGAAGGGTGGGCCTAGACCTCCGAAAGTCCATGACCATCTCCTTGGTCTTGAGGTGTTCAGAAGGAGGCAGTTCTTGTCACTTCATTCACTGAAGGCCATTGTCAGATCCCTGTACTCCTCTTCCTGCCCGTTCCTGAAACACGCCACAATAGCTGTGTCATCTGAGTATTTCTGGATGTGGCAGGACTCAGAGTTGTATTTAAAGTCCGCCGTATACAGGGGGAACAGGAACGGAGCCAGAACAGTCCCCTGTGGAGCCTCAGTGCTGCTCATCACTGTCCCTGAGAAACAGTTACCCAGCCTGACGTACTGTGGTTGTCTTGTCAGGTAATCCACAATCCAGGACGCGAAGCAGGGATCCACCCCCATCCCTTCCAGCTTGTCTTTAAGAATGGGTGGTTAGATGGTGTTAAATGCATTTGAGAAATCAAAGAACATAATCCTCATGTAACTACCTGGCTCTTCCAAGTAAGAATGAGCCTGGTGGAGTATGTAAAGGACGGCATCATCCACTCTGTCTTCATGATGTGTGATGTGAGGGCAACCAGTCTGTAGTCATTTATCTCAGCCGGTCGTCCTACTTTAGGTACTGGAACAAGACATGATGTTTTCCACAGGACCGGGACCCTCCCTGTTTGTACACTTAAGTTAAAGATCCTCTGGAGAGACTCAGCCAGCTGGGCTGAGTCTCCTGGAAAGGCCTGTTGCCTTTCCAGGACGTAGCCTCTTGAGCTCCGCCCTCACCTCCTCCGCTTAGACACTCACTGGCCTCCAAGGTCCAGGTCCTGAATGAGCGGGTGGTTGCAGCCTGCCTCAGTACACAGGGTTTGTAGGAAGGCTGAAGAAAACCAGATTATGATCTGATCTGTCAAGTGGTGGTAGAGCTGAAGCAGTGTAGGCCTCCTTGACATTTGCATACAACATATTCAGTGTCTTATTCTTCCTTTGTGGGACAGTCAACATACAGAGTGAAGCCAGTCAGGTGAGAGGTGAGAGTGACATGGTTAAAATCCCCTAATATTGCAATGAATGCATCAGGGTGCTGGGTCTGTACTCTCGCAACAGTCTCGTGAATGACATCACACGTGACTGCAGGCTCTGCTCGTGGTTGAATGTATACAACAATGGCAACGATGTGTGAGAACTCCTTCGGTACGGTCTAAGACCAAATGCAAACAGTTCAAAATTCCAAAAGTAGATCTTCTCCTTCACTGTGATATGATTGGGGTTGCACTATCGGTTGTTCACAAGCAGAACCAGTCCTCCACCTTTATTCTTTCCACTTGCTCTGGCGTCTCTGTCCGCTCGTGCTGCAGTGAAGCCTGGTAAATCCACACAACAGTCGGGAGTGTTGTTGTTTAACCAGGTCTCCGTGAAACACATAAGACTACACTCACGATATGCTCGCTGGTTCTTCACAAGTGCCTCCAGTTCATCACACTTGTTAGCCAGGGAGTTGACATTTCCCATGAGGATCGATGGTAGAAAAGGCTTATATCTCCATCTCCTAGCCTTTAGCTTAGCCCCGGCTCTGCATCCACAGTATGGATTCTTCAGCTCAGCCAGTATGGGATGTTTAACTCCATATCAGGACTTTAAAGCCAGGAGTTCTTTGTTCATGTACATTATTTTCTCCATCATCAGACGAAACAACAACGTATAATAATAAATGTCAATCAACAAAAAATATACTAATATATACAAATATATTGCAAAAAAAAGTACGAGCTCCGCGGAGTATTAAAGTAAAGAAATCTGGGGGTGTGGAGTAAGAAAGAAGTGAGTTTATTTTCATCTCTGCTTAAGGCTTGAGGCACCAGGCTGCATTAGCCACGACTAGCATAACACTTTTGTTTCCATTTATTTAAATTGTAAAATGTACAAACAATCAGAAATATCAGTTCTTAAATAAAACAAACTGATGAAAATTCAACAAAAAAGGGTTAAATTGAAAACAAATCTAAAGAATAAATAAACAAATACAGAAAAAGAAAAAGACAAATATATCATCTAGACTTCTTCAGACAAGCATTTCATAATAGATATTAATTGCTTACATTCTCTTCTTCTTTGTTACATATTTGAGAGACTCACTTAGGAACAATTCACTAGGATAACACACCTGAAAATCCAGTGTTTAACCTTGTTAATGTCCATATGATGTTTTTATATAATATGATGAGTGAAATAATCATCAACACTATGACTGAATGTTTCCAGCTTGAACTGCAATGAACCAGTGACAGTCTCATAAAAACAGATTCAGACAGCCAGGGTTTCATACATCACAAACCTAAGGAACCAATCCTGTCAACTTGTGGGGACGGGCAGTGGAGCTAAATAAACATGAAACCTTGTCAGTACAGAGAGAGAGTTAGCATTAGCACAACCACTAACACTGTGTCAGCCACTTTTAGTTACAAGCTACCAAATAAAAGATGCTAACTACGCTAATTGTTCTGAGACTAGTTAGTCTCTGGTTCTGGTCTCAACAGACTCCTCATCTGTGTCTGGGTCTTTAGGCTACATGTGGCTGAGTCTCTCTGATGTTTCCTCCTCTAACCAGCTTCATACTCTCTGCTCTTTCACCTGTTCACCTGGAGCAAGCAGGTGGTGGGCGGGCACAAGGCCTGATCCAGATTTCTCAACCAGGAAGTAAGAGTAGACGAGCTTCAGACCCAGTTAAACAAAATATGAATCATAGCAGAGGATTTTTACAGAGTTTAAAACATGTCTAGAGGAACTTTATATTCAGGAGAAATAAGTAATTTTGCTCTGTCAGTGTAAATGTTGAGATCACACATCACTGACATTAAACAAGAAATGAATAAAAAAGGCTTTTGATACTGAAATATTGATTATTTATCTACTTCCTACTAAACCGACCCACACATACAGACGTCTTTAAAGAACCTCACATTGTGCTCTTTCTCTGTGCTTATATGTTTCCAGATGCTGCACACAGTCGCCTGATTCTTCTCTTTTACTAAGTTGTTGGGGCTTTAACTTTCACTAGTGTCAACCTGTCCTGATGATAGCTTCTTACACAGACAGATTCATGGTGAGCCCCCCCCAAGTGTCCATAACTCATTTGAGTGTAAGAGCAAACAAACTGCTGTAACAGCTCTCTGGACAGGAGTTTGCCTGGTCCAGTTATATGATGCTGCTCCTCTCTTGCTGTGCTGCCTACCAAACAAGCCTGCGGCACTTTGTAACCACCACTTTGTGTCCCAAAAGACACCGGACCAATAGTTGCAGAAATCCGATGTGACCATAACACATAAATCATCTTTTAAGCACTGAGAGGAGCAGGTGCGAGCATAAACAGTGTCGACGCTGCTTTCTCAATGATGTAAATAATTTATCAAACCTACACACACAGCACTGTTTATTCCATCCCAGTCAGTGTGTAATCCTCAGACACCATTTTAGTGGAGGGCCTGTCAAACCATGCGCACACACACATGCACACACACACACGGTCAGTGTTTTAGAGGCGGCCCTGTCTGTCGCCATAATGAATCCCACTGTGATCACTCTGGCAGTTGTGGTCATCATTCTCTCACCAACACACACACACACACGCACGCACGCACGCACGCACGCACACACTGATGCATGCATGTGCATTCTCCCCTGCACACACACACACACACACACACACACACACACACACACACACACACACACACAGAGGTCCTGCTGGCTGTCTGCTCATTCATCATGCGACCCCTCATGGAGTTGCTTGTGGGAGTCTGGGGATACGATGGAGATGGAAGGACTGCGGAGGAGGTGGAGGTGTGGAAGTGGTGGTGGGGGTGGTGGTGGTTAGAGTGTTGGAGGACAGGGTGAGGCAGAGAGAGGAATGTGAGTGCTCAGACAGAGAGGGATGTGTCTGTACAGGCAAGGGACACTGTCATATAGAAGAGGAGGGAACTCATAGCTTAGTGCCTGGGGACTGACTTACAGGCAGAGTGGGGAGGGAGGTGGTGGTGGTGGTGGGGTGGGGTGGGGTGGGGGGGCCCATGGGAACATACACCCACAACCAATCGACGCCTTCCCCCCACCAGACTCAGAAGAAACTAACCTGGCCACCACCACTAAGCTGTTATTCAGGCTTCATTTTGCCGGTGCAGAATATTCTCCCTTTCGTATTTCCCGGCCGTTACGTTGACAACTGTTTCCTCTCGCTCCACCCGCCAGCAGCAAGACGTTACCTTCCCCAGGAGCATTAAATGCATATCTAAATAGTTGATGAGCACTAAGCTGTTGGGGAAAAGAGTCGCCGGCGGCTCCTCATTGAACGGCGCCTCAGAGACACCCAGTGGGACTGCTTTAAACAAGCTGGCATCTTGCTGCTCGGCAACCAGGGAAAGGAGTTGTTTTGGAGCCCAGCAGGTTCTTCACCTCCCCAATCTTTTAAGGTAATTATCAGAGGAAACACCTCTGTTCTGTTCCATTCAAACCATGACTATGACGTGAGGATGAAGGAGATGTTCAGAGAAGAGCCTTAAAGGAATAGGTTTGAATGTACCTGTTGGTCATCACTTTTCCCATCATCCTGCTTCAGTTAGTCATTTTTCTACATTTCCCAGAATGCCCTCTGGCCACCCTTATTGATTTTTGTCAAACCAGGAAGGAAAATTGACAAGTAATCTCTTGTGGGCTGGGTGATATCTCCATACAGTCCAAACATCACAATATACAATGTTGTTGTGATATTAAATTATTAAAAAATATTATAAAAACAATAGTTTCAGTTATTTTTCTAATTATATATAATTATAGATCATTAATAATTAGAGAACGTCCTGTAAAAAACGAGCCTGCAGGTCATCTGTGCAGCAGGTTTATCATGACCCATAGTTAGGTTTTGTTGCTAGGTGACATCTAGTGGCCATAGTAATTATGACAGGAGCAAAGAGAACAGTGAGGGGATGTAGTATAAAGAGAGACAAAGTCCATGTCAGGAGGAGGTTGTCGTGGATGGATGAATATGACACAGGAGAGTGGTGTTCCATTCCCGTGAAGCCCGGCTGTTTATATTTTTTCTATTATCCATGACTGTTATTGTTATTATTGTAACCATGGTGACAAAGGCAGGTACCATAGACTGTAAATAAAGCCTCCGTGAGGTCACCCATAGGTTTCTGAAGAGCAGTGTTAAAGCTCAGAGTGAGCTGCTCCACCATCGCCATCTTGGCAGTGTCTGACTCCACCAAACTCCCAGCTATTCCAAAAATGTCAAAGAGTAGGGGCGCATGTGGAGCAGAGACTTTGGCTTCATGTCGGCTCGAGGCAATAAAACGCTCACCCACTTGTCACTCAAAGAGACCACGCCTTCAATTCTCCATAGCTTTAATGAATGTAAACAGGTGAGTTATATAAACAGTTGTCAAGAAGGAGGAAATTAGCTGTAGAGACCAAAACTGTTTTTGTACCAGGCTGTAAACATGTTTATTTCTGCTGTAAAGTTGGACATTTTAACATGGGAGTCTCATTGTATTTTATGTTTCAGGTTTAATTGAGCTGCTGTTCAGTAGCAGAATCAAGTTTTATTTGTCACGTTAAGTTTCAATGTAGAGTAAGCATAGCAGTGACTCTGCAGCAGGACAGACTGACACAACTGAAAAAAAAAAATTTTTAATTCGATATTATGAAAAATATCACATATAATGGTAAATAATAAATATTGTGACATCGATATTATTCAATATCATCCCGGGCCTATCTGGGGTTAATGTTCAGGTGAGACTGATGTGTGGATCTGCTGCTGTACATTAAACAGGACACAGATGTGATCGGTGCCGATGGCAGCTGTGTTTTGATTCATTTTGTTTATTTATTTTTGCTTGTTTCTTGTCATTAAACTCCACTGTGTGTCTATTTTATATTTAACCAGTCATCATAGAAAATAAATAAATTACACACCCTGAAATGAAAATGCCACAAGGAAGAGCAGCAACAAACAATTTCTATAATTGCTGGTTAATCTGAAAACAATTTTTTTCAATTGATTGATTGTTTGGTTAGAAAATAGTGAAAAACACACATCATGTTGCCCAACACAACATTTTCAAATGACCTGCTTTGACTAACGAACAGTTGTCATCCCAAAGATGTCTGGGAGCGTACAGGTTACAGTAGCTCACCTGGTTCAGTGGCTCCATCTCTCTGTCAAAAATAAATAAAACTTTTAAAAAAGACAAAAGGTATGAAGTGAACTATCACATGAGACAAAGAAAAGCAGCAAAGTCTCACAGCAGACAATATGAAGATTTATGATTTATTTATATGAAACATTTTTCTGATTAATTGATGGTTTCAGCTCTAAATGAACATCTGAAGAAGAAGCAGGAGACAGTGAGTTGTGTTATTTTTGAATTAAAACAGCTGCAGCTCCAGGGTAAATACTCCTCAAGTCTCAGGTGTTGGGGTTTCAGACAGTACATGAACACATCAACAAGGAAGCGTTTCCACTTGGAGTCATGCAGTGACGACATAACTTTTATCAAATAAATAAAGTAATAAAATGACATGTGTTTGCCATCAAGCAGCTGTCCTGCCTAAGTGCTGATAGTTATATGAAGCATCCTTGGTCACTGTAGAAAGTTTACACTTTCCAGCTGCCATTACTGCTGTGTGTGTGTGTGCGTGCGTGCGTGCGTGCGTGCGTACGTGTGTGTGTGTGTGACTGCATGTGTGTCCAAGTGTGTGTTGCAGAGTGCGGTTCATGCTCCTCCAGAGAGTGGGGAGTTGATGCCCACACTGTGGCAGTACAGAGATGGAGGAGCTGGCTTGTCCAGAGTTGATGTCTCTTGAAGGCGTTTTGTTGTTGCTCACCCCTGCACCCGAGGGACCATTAAGCTGAAAATAATTGGCTCTGAATCTCCTCCCTTCATCGATCCTTTAGAGTCAGTGAACTCTCTGAGACACAAGCGCCGGCGTATTCAGAGATGGAGAAAGAAATGCACACACACTCTCTATCTCTCTCTCTTTCTCACACACACATACACACACACATACACACGCACGCATGCACGCGC
Source organism: Seriola dumerili (assembly GCF_002260705.1). Taxonomy (NCBI): domain Eukaryota; kingdom Metazoa; phylum Chordata; class Actinopteri; order Carangiformes; family Carangidae; genus Seriola; species Seriola dumerili. The sequence goes on from NW_019174263.1 coordinate 710,903, forward strand.
GCACACACACACACACACAAAGAGAGCCAGAGAGGGAAGAGTGTGTGAGAAAAAAGGGGAAAAGAGAGGCAGACACAAGAGGGTTGAAACACCAGCAGTCAGCAGCTCAATATGAGGAAGCACATGGCCTCAGAATAGCAGTCACTGGTTCTCAGTGGAGGTTAAATCAAGTGAATTTCTTCATCTATTTTTCATATTTTTTTCTTTTTTGGAACGGCACAGGAACAGTGGCCCTAACACTTCTGGACCCCCATTTATCTCCAGTGTGACACTCACACTGGCCCCCACATCTCCTCCATCAGCGATGGAGCAAAGGATGGCTGGTGACCAACAGAGGGAGCCCAAGCTTTTCCACAGACACAAAGCGATGATGAGGAGCCACACTGCAAAGAGCAGCTGCTGATACACTCAGCTCTCATCACACACTGTATTACATCTCAGTTCCAGTGATAGTCTCATTAACAACTTACAGAGCTGCATTCATTGATTGTTGACCAGGAGAACAAGCAGAAAAAACCACAATTACACATTATCACCTTGTAAAGCTGTGAAAATATGGCTGTGGTTCCATGCAGCAGACATGGAGCAACGTTAGCTTTCATTTGCAGTTATGTTTCTGTCCAACATCCACTCATCTGTCTGTCCTGGTTTAGTTTCCAAAAATTCCAGAGGAAAATATCTGGATCCTTATTCACTTTAAGTTGGAGTTTCTTCAGCAGCTCGTCTCTGAGTTTGTCTGTCTGCTGTTTGAAGCATGGTGGATTAATCAGAGCCTCTTGTTACTGCTGCTGGTTGAACTGGAGCTGATGAGAGGCTACACCAGCAAAACTATGAGCTAGAAGAGGCTGAAGAGGTTAGGTTTGTAACGAGTGACACCTTTCACATTACAGTCATTTCATGAATTGTTCATATAAAATATGTTAATTCATATTGCTAAAACAGCCTCCACAAGGAACAAATACCTACCTTGTCATTTTAGCCTGACATCATGAGTAATGGAAGTTCACTGTGTAATGCAATATATTTTTTGGCCACTGAGCGGCAGTGTAACAAGCTATAAACACACCATTCAGTTATTATTACCTGTTTATTATTACATGTTAACAGACAGGGATGCAGGTTAGCACAGCTTGTGTCTCATTAACTTTGGATGAAACATGGCGACCACTTACTTTTGCTTTTTTGGCTCATGCACCAAAAAGCTAAAACTTAGTGTGATCCACAGAACATGAGCTTTAGTGTCACCCAGAACTTACACCAAGTTTGACATCACGAAAATAAAAATGACTTTTCAGGCTTTGGGAACATTTATTAAATGTGAAACCTCCATGGATTCATAACAGGACGAGTAATAACAGACCTTGTCACCAGTTCTACAGATGTCTCTGTTATAATGGTGGTGGTGGTGTTTCTCGCATGGCCACTGGGAAAGGAATTACTTCCTTCAACACCTCCTTCAAAAACAAGCCAATAATCAAATATTTATGAAAACTAGAAGAGCATAAAAACAACAACAAAGTTACTACGTATAAAGAAACTGTAAAATGTGTACCAAACAAACATCATGTTTGGTTTCTCTGGTTTTGTTCTTCTATGTCACCCGTCCCGGTTTTCCCAGGATTGTTCTCTCTTTTGAGCGACACAATTATTATTCTTTCCCAGGACACAAATTGCCCTGGTTTTTGTGAAAATAATACACTTCTAATTTAGAATTTCATAGTTTCTAATAAAACCTATTTTTTTCCTTCTACTGCTTTTCTGTTTTCATACTGCTCTGGTTTGGTCTCCACCAACTCCTGACAGAAATGTCTGGCTCTTTAACTGCTAAATGTTTAGGCTACAGTAGGTTCACAGTTCATGAGCTTATTTCTGCTGTGAATAGAAAAGGGACTGAAATGTAGACTCTCATATAAGAGAGAAAAGATTGTATAGATCCCACACAGACTGAAACAAGCTCAAGTTTGAGTGTTGGGGGATTTCTGTGGTGTTGTTATTATGAGTGACCCCTCTCACATCATACAAAGAGAAACTGCTCCTACAATTATGTATACAAGAATACTATAAAATTAATTGATCTGAACAAGAACCATGTGCAGTTATCACTTCATTTATTCTGAGAACCATTTGCTCCTTCATTTGCTGCAAAGCCTGTCGGTGTAATTCTCAGAACAAAGTTTCAAAGAAGGGGCTGGATTAGCAGCCATGGCGTGCATTCATCTTCAATTACCTCCTTCAATCTTCATATAGTCAGGTCAGGATTTAATTAAATCTATATCCATCTGTCTTCTTTATTTGTGTGGTTGCTCCAGAAGCTGGAGGAACCGCCGCTCCTGTCATCAATACAGCAGATGAAGGCCACTCTCGGTGAAGAATTGATGGCCACTGAGGACACAACAGGGGGTGTTCATCTTCAGTATCACTCATCCCCTCCCTGGCCTTTACAATGCAGAGTAGTTCATCAACATGAATATGGAATATATTTACATGCCCTGTCCATCCATAACGTGACACCGGGGTAATTAGATCTCTTCATATTCATATTTCAGAGATGACATGAATAATAATCCTGTGTCCCCACCATTGGAAATAGGTCAGGGATAATTGAATTTGTTTATCGTATTTTCTCCCATTAAGAGTAATCAGATAAGTAGTGGGGTACAGCCCTGTGACAGAGTCCTCCACCACTGATGAACCATCACATTAATTGAAGCTAATGGGCAGAGTGGAGCGAGCGCGACGGCCGAAGAGAGAAGGAAGGAGGGAGGCAGCATGGATGATTGCATTGCATGGCAAAGGGATGACAGAGATTGTCCTCCTTGTTGTTGCAGACCAGGACAGGAGGATAGTGTGAACCGGACCAGTCTGGATCAGCAAACACACAAACTCCCTGCATCAAATACTGAGACTAACTCCTCAGCAGCTCCCTGCAGAGCATCAATGCTGTGGGAACACTTTGTTCAGTCTGAGCTCAAACACCACAACAATAACTCCCACATCATGTGACCGGCATGAAAACATTTAAACTTATGTTCTGCAGCTGTCTTTGGAGAACCCTCATCCTTCATGAAGGTCATAATGTTCAGTTTAGTCAACACTTTTTCAGAGGTGCTGATTCATTTTGGAGGCTGCATTAGTTTAATGTACCAAATGAACTGAGTGTACAGTGCAGTCAGTCATTTCGTGGCTGAAAAGGGTCAACGTGCTGCAACGGCCTATAAAACACAAAACAAGCTGCAAATACAGAAACCAATATATACAATATATATAAATATTTATATAAATACAAATACATGAACAGAGACGTGCTGCTGCAGGAAGACAAAACTAAAAGAAATGCAAATTCAGAAACGATGTAACAACATAAACACATGAAATAAATGCAACAGAAAAAACGTTGCATATCCAGACAACACAACGTCAGAGCTCCAGGCTTCTAGGGGGAGCTCTAAGTGGAGCACCCAAAGACTGTATATAAGATAATGCAAATGCTTGTTACGTTATCTATTGCTCTTTTATAATATTGTAAAAATTATAGCCAAATGTAAAAAAGAAAACAAACTTTTTTATGTCACCTCTTCTTTCTTCCCTCATACTCTCTCATTTGGTCAAAGGTCAAAGATCAAAGATCAAAGGTCCAGTTGCAGGTGTGGCCTCTCGGGGGTTTGTGTGTTTTTGTTGTTGCATTGTTTCTGAACTGTACAGACTTCATCAATGTACTTGTCCCTATCAAACGAATGAAATTCAAACCATAATCCAATAAGTCAAAATACACGAGGAAAGAAACACCAGACAGTTTTCAGTGATGTGTCAGATGTTTAGGCTGTCGGCAGTAACTGCACAGTCTTAGTCAAACATAGATGTGAGTCGCGCATGCATGAGCGTAAACAGTTTAAGGTCTATCAGGTAAATGTGACATGTTTAGATAATGAATGCTGTTCGAGTTGTCTTCGCAGTACAATACAGACACAAACACATACACACATGCATGCAAGCGCGCACACATGCACACACACACACACACACACACACACACACACACACACACAGACTGTGAACTCATTAGACTCCAGACATCAGCCCCCGTAGTGGGATGATTTCTGTCCAGGACAAACTTCATCAGTTGCTGTGATGCAGATGCACAGAAGACATTTCATTCAATCTTACAGGCTCATCCTGTAGAGAGCTTGATTTCTGCATGTGGCGGCTCCCTCTGTTGGTGTGCCTGAACTAGAGCTGCACAATTAACTGAAATATAATCGAAATCACAATATAGCCAAGTGCAATATCAAAATCACTGGAGCTGAAGTTGTTTTGATGAAGGTAAAATGTGTCACATTGTTGTGCATTGTTAACACCATCAGTGTTGTCATGCTACAGAGACGCTCCACCAGCAATATTCTCCAGAGGTAAAGGAACGTGACTATTTCGTACAGGACCAACAAAAATCACATCATCATTTAAATTTTTTTTCTGTGAAAATAAAATGAAAAAACAACCATTCCAACTGAAATCACAATATCTGCCAAAATAATTGTAAAATGATTTTCTATGAATTGTGTTCATAGCAGTACGGTGGTTCAGTGGTTAGCACTGTCGCCTCACAGTGAAGAGGTTCTGGGTTCAAAGTACCTGTGTGGAGTAGCATGTTCTCCCTGTGCCTGCGCAGGTTCTCTCCGGGTACTCCAGCTTCCTCCCACAGTTCAAAGACATGCCCATTAGGTTAATTGGTGAGTATAAAGTGCCTATACATCAGCCCTGTGATGGACTGGCGACCTGTCCAGGGTGTATCCCACCCTCGCCCAATGTCAGCTCGATTTGCTCCAGCCCCCCCACAACCTTTGCATGGAAAAGCAGTATAGATAATGGATGGATGTTTGCATAGCATGCAGCTCTAATCTGAATACATAAACATTATGAATCCCAAACATTCAGCCATTCATTTGGATTTCCTGTATTACATTGTGATGTTACACATACATATATATGTATATGTATATATGATATTGACTTTCTGAACATTTACCATTCACTGGTAAATACAATGTCCTAAAAATTAAAAATGTCCTAAAATGCAACAAAATGTGCCACTCACATCTACAGTGGACTCAGATCATGTTGTGACAGTTGGTGATGGATTTTGTGCTCATCTCCAATAAGCCTTTTATTTAAGGCAGAGGTCAGATATTGTTGCCATCTTTACCAGGATCACACATCATTTACAGCACAATTACAGCAGTGTGCTGCAGGGGTTAGAGCCTTCATGAAAACAATACTGGTCGAATAAACACAGCAAAGAGCACCACCTGCAGAAACTATGTTGGCAAAAATGTGACAGAAAATAAGTTTCAGAGTTAACTGACAAGGGCAGCGCCAAAACTTCAAAGCAACAACCATTAAATCCAAAGATGGAATCAACTGAAAAAAAACAAAACAAATGTGTCTGATGAAGCTCAGGAGCTGTTGAAATCACAGTCTGTACCACTGTAGTTATCTGCCGAAGCCAGGCAAAGGAGCGCTGCCGCCATGACAAGGCTTGACGGGGATCTCAGGAAGCAGCAACACACAACAATCAATAGGCCAGCCTCGGAGGAAGAGCATGGGGGGGAGCTAGACTTCACAACCAATCTCCTCTGAATGCATCAGAGCGCCTCGCTTTCCACCCTCACTCTAACATGGCTTCATCTAAGTGAGAGAAGTGCTAAAGAGGAAGAGCGTGGTGACAAGTTGTATGAAGAAAGGTAAAGCAGTGACAGAGAGGCCTTTGTGGAGCTGATCTGCCGAGAGAGCTGCAGCTCCACTCCTCTACTCACAGCAGGCTCTGCTACTCTTCCTGGTGGCTCTGTCACTTCCCCTCAGGATTTGTCTTTGTGTGTGTGTGTGTGTGTGTGTGTGTGTGTGTGTGTGTGACTCTATCCTTGTGAGAAGCAGCTTTAGACTTTTAGAGGCAGGACATGTTGGCTGGTCCTCAGTTTTTCAAAAATTCAAGGGTGACTTCAGGAGCAGGATGAAGGTTTCCCACCGTGCAGGGCAGCAAGGGTTAATGAACTGATGGTATCAGGGGTAATTAACACTTGGTCTACGTAAAATAATAAATAAAAATAAATAAATAAAATCCATCCTTTGTAACAGATTTTCAGAGCAGCTCATAGAAATGCTGTCTGATAGATATGGTCGGGGTTTGGTGCACACAAGAGGTCAAATTTTTTTTTAAATGTGGGAGACCGCAGACATAATGACAGATTTAACTGAGTTATGTTCCTCCACATCCAAATTTTCACGTTGTCTGTCCATCCATCCCATTCTCGTGGACACAATGTCCTAGTAACACCTTGACGGAACTTCTTCACATTTGGCACAAACATTTACTAGGACTCAAGGATGAACTGATTAGGGTTAGGTGCTCAAAGGTCAAAGGTCAAGGTCAGTGTGACCTCCCAATACACAAAATTTCACGGAAATATTTTATATGACTCTGGATAAACAGGGATGTAACCTGAAACTAGTCAGTAAGCGTGGCGGAGGCACTCTGGTTAATTTTGTAATTGTAAGAACCCACACACCAGATCATTCAGTCCAGACTCAAGACCACACACTTGGCTTTTATACTAAACAAGAAGTTCCAGGGACTTGGGATCCCACAGAAACTTGTGATCAAGTGTGACTTTAGAGCAAAACAAACCTGGAGATGGACTGTCATTGTCAGCTGATTACACTTGTGTTCTGCAACGAAAACTAAATACAACAAAAAAAAGAGGATGAAGTCATGCCTAAGAAGACGGATTGAACGTGGTTTATACATTTTGTAGTGCGAGCTGGAAGTAAGACTGATGCAAGCTACTGCTACAAGCTAATGCTAATGTTTTTTGTACACAGGTGGAGGTGTGAGTGAAACCTGTTTTCACCTGTGTCTTTTTGTTGGCTTGTTTGTTTGTTTATCAGCAGAATTACACAAAAGACTGAATTGATTTGCACCAAACTTGTTGGAAAGATGAGTCAAGGACCAGTGACAAACCCATTACACTCTGGTGTTGTTTAAAGAGGCGGATACAATAAGTTTTTAAAACCACCTTCCTTAGATGCACATTCTGCAACACTTTGCGTCATCTTTGGATCTTGATGAAGAAATCACACATTTATGATGTGTACTGGGCACATGTGTAAGATTGTTTAGCCTTTGTGGAGGTATGATGCCCCCCCTGACAAACAAATCGGGTTTGAGGCTGGTCAGAACCAGTTGTATGCTTGAATGATCCCACAGTGTGAGACACAGTGTGAGGCTCTCTTACACGACATACACTTTAGTGATGATTGGATCTTCAAAAGCCTAAAAAGATGAATGAATTTTAACCGGAGCATTGTTCTGTTGTGCTCATAAATGTATGTCAGTGAAGTGAATTGATCCAAGATCAGACACGCCACTTGCTCTCATGTGCACCCTGAATGTCAGGCACACAAAGAAGGCAGAGAGACTGACACAACAAGGCCACTGATGTGGCTGGCTTAGGTTTTAGGGTCTAGGGTCTTGTTGGACCTGGGTGGTGCACCAGTGGTCGGAGTCAATATCTATAGGTGATAAAAATGTATCTAACTTAATGAAAGTGAAATCTACCTTTCTCTCTCTTCTTTGTTTTTCTCTTTTTTCTCTCTCCCCCTCTTTTTATGTCTTTTCAACTTAAAAGCCCCCTGCAGGGTTGGGTAGTTGCGACTTCATGACATCAAAGCAGCAGCAAAAATTTTGCAGCAACAAATACATATAGGGAACTCTGTGGTGGATTTCTTTGGAACGGGAACTGTATATTTATACTATTTATCTTGCGGTCGTCATGACGCAGCCCCTTGCATTGTATTAATACAGGCTTGTTTTCAGTCTGAACATCACCGCATGGCGTCAGCTAATTGATTTTCCCACTGTATGGCAATCCTGTCTTCAAAAACAATTAGCTTCATTTACATCTAATTTGCATGAACAAATATGTTTTGGAGGAGAAATTTAACGCTGCCTGGGAGACCATTCTCATCAACGTAATTGAGAAATGTTTATATTAAAGATGCTTAAAACTCGTCACTGCCAGCACAAACATACATGTGTTTACAAAACATTCACTGTCACTATATTTGTTTTTCCTAGAGTAATCACTCATAGCAACTAAAACATGATTTTTTTTTTTTGAGCATTTTTACCTTTGATTCAATAGTTGCAGTAAGAGAGAGACAGGACAGTCGGGAAGAGAGGTCGGATGACATGCAGCAAAGGGCCGCGGGTCGGATTTGAACACGGGCTGCTGCGGTTAGGACTAAGCCTTTGTGGTACGTGCTCTAGGTGAGCCACCAGGGCGTCGCATCAACTAAAACATGATCAGAACACTTGTTTAAGGTTTGAGAAAGAATGAAAAATTCAACATTGACTGGAAGCTCACAATATCATTGTTGCTGTTATTATTAATAACACAGGTATCATTGATTACAACAGTACAACAGTGTTGTTCCTGGTCTCCCTCTTCTTTATTCCCCCTCTTTCTCTCCTTTCAAACCTCAAAACCTCAGTGTCAAAGTGCTGTGCTTTGTATGTTTAACCATCCACCCATCCTCTGCACACTTCCTGGATTGAGAGACAGTGCACACATTCAAACATGGTCAGCAAACATGTGAACATGATGTAAAGAGGTAGAACCTGGTAACACAGAGGATGATTAAATGAGTGTGTGTGTAAAGTCAGATGTACATGTGATGTACACCTCTGTTTGCCTCTGTGTTTGCTGTTGTGTAGCCCGGTGTCTGTGTAGCGACCTCTCTGCAGCAGGGCGCCACAGAGTTCAGTAGGTTGCTGTCAGTGACATGGGGCGCCGGCGGGTTCCCAGCAGTGTTGTCTCAGTACCACTCACCCTGGGGTGGCCTCTCCTAGATAATTACCCCTGTCACTCTGTCACTCCAATCTGTCCCCACCCAAACAACATCATCACCGTGACGATGGATAGGTTGATGCTACTAATCACCGGCTGCCCTCTGGATAACATGCCTCCCTGCCTCTCCTTCACATCACCTCCCTGCCTTTAGAAGCTTCTGTGTTCTGCATCCTCGCAGCAGCTCCTCTAGTTTGTATTTGCATAATTTTCACCCACTAATTGTAGTGGAGGATGACTGCGTGTTGGACGGTTATGGCTGTTGGAGGTGATTTTAATGGGGGAGACACCAGATAATGGTGGTGCCCTCTCGCCCCTGTTTGTGCCTGAGCCTCATTAGGGTGATCAGGGAGTGCCAGTCAGAGAGGGCTGCAGCTGGGGTGAGAGGGCACAACACAGCACACTTATTTATCTAAAGACGAGTGTCATGAAAATATTTCATTATGGTCTGTTGGCCTTCCAAAACTTTTTTTTTTTTAAAAGAGTAATGATGTTAAGAAATTTTTGCTCAGGGATTTTATTTGCTCAAACTGAAAATAGACATTGGCTGATTCAGTGCATGTTCTGCTTTTGTCTGCTCATTAACAAAGGCTTATTCTCATGTATTTATACAGCATATATGCATGCCTTTCATTCACTTGTACTGTGAGGTATTCTTTCATAAAATATGAACTGAATGTGGACAGGAAGGTAAACAGAATGTAAATAACAGTAAAAACTTTTACATGTTTTTTTCCCCTAAATTTAAGAAACTTTTTATTTGCCTAAATATCACTTATTTTTCCTTTCAATTTTATTTAAGAAAAAATGGAAAAACAAGAATAGGGGAGCTGAGTAATGATTGTTAACATTTTTGACATTTCTGTATCTTTTAAGCCAGTGCATTTAAAATGTGATACCAACTAGTTCCATGTGTCTGCTGTTAAATGGTGCAGGTGTTATCTCAGCAACACAAACAGAAAATGCATCATTTAATCTCAAACAAGGACTGAAATGTTAATGTTCACCTCATAGTCAGGGTTAGTTGTAACATATCCTGGGGTGAAATACAGAGGAGGACAAAGTCCACAGCTCCATCACTGGAGTCAGTACAGATCCTAGAGGAGTAAAAGTCACAAGTTTCCAAAACTCAAGTAAAGAACAGATACTGGAAAAATATACTAAAGTACAGAAGTAAAGGTACTTCATCACTGTTCACCCTGGTGAAATGTAACATTATGACATAAGGATTATGACAAAAACTTGATATTGAAATCTTTTTATACAACATTTAATGACTTTTTAACATAACTGGTGTGTGTGTGTGTGTGTGTGTGTGTGTGTGTGTGTGTGTGTGTGTGTGCGTGTGCGCACTTGTCTTATAATAAAATAAAGTTTTATCCATTTGAAATAATTTCCGTTCATGATGAAACTCTGTTGGGACTAATCAGTCTGTGACAGATGATGTCAGTGGAGTAGTCCTTCAATGTGGCCCGGGTCACATTTGCGTTCAAAATGCTAAAACAAAGTGGTCTCGTGTGGTCCAGACCACCTCAGAATGTGGTCTGAATGATCACATCTCAAACGCGTTCTCAATCCATCGTGGGTGCATTCACACCTAAGCTTAGAGCTGATCACTTGTGATTGGATAACCTGAGCTGGATGTTAATACCAGGTCTGAACAGGGCCTTAGTTACCATCAGTTACTTCACAACTAAAACATTAGCACTGACAACTAGCATGAAAAATATCTACAGACAAGATAAACATAAGTTTGAAGAGTAGAACTACAGAGCAGACAATGCTATTAGTAGACTGTTTTATCATTAATAATATTGTATGGAGATATTTTTGGCCCACCACTTTGATCCAGATTGAAACATTTCCAAAACTATTGGATGGATTGAATATGGTACATGTCCACTCACTGATCCTATGATCTCGTGCCACCAGCGACATTTTAGTTTTTTTACTAAAATATCTTATTACTGGATGTATGGGGCTCAGAGAATTGATCCTACTGGCTCAGAGACTGGATCCTACTGACTTTTCCTGTTGGGCCGCCAGCAGGTAAATGTTTTCACTGTTCCTGTATAATATCTCAAAATCTTCCATGTGTTGACAGCTGAATCACCCTGAAATTTTAAGCTTCCTCATAAGATGAATTGTACCAGCAGAACATTTCTAGCACCATCATCGAGTTAGTACTTTGGTTTAGGACCTCCTACCTGCAACACTACTGACGTTCCCATATCAGCCTCAGCTGTGCTTTCTGTTCTGTGCTAAATTAGCAAGTGTTAGTGTAACTAGGGTGAAAACCCCTACTTTCACTTGGTTCTACTGGGGAGGAATCTGTCAAGCAGCACACACAGAGCCAGAGTCTTGATAAGGATTTATTTTAACAATGTGGATAAAAGCTTTAATAAAAGCTATTCTAAAATAGTCCAGGACTAAAATCTCTATAAAAAAAAACAAGGTCCAGAGGTCCAGGAAGATCCTCTTCTTGAGCTGGGCCAGGCCGCACACTCAGGGGCAGGCTGGTGGAACGCCTACATATAAAAAGGCTACGTTACTCCAGAGTCAGTAATCAGTTCTTTTGTGCTTCCCCCAAAACAGAGCCAAGATTATAAATGCAAAATAACTCAAAACTACTCCAAATCAAATAAAGGGCCATGGCAAACTCAAACTAATAAAAAAAGAAACAAGTAAATAAGCTCTATGGGGTAGGCACATCTGTAGCTCTCTCTCTGAGTCTTTTGTAGCAATTATCTCGTCCCTGATGTGATGATGGTAAAAAGAGGTTATTTAGCTGAGAAGAGACGTGAAGCGTGCCTCACTCCCCCATTGGTCTCGCGGCGCTTCCTCTCTCTTTCTTCTGTCACTCGTCCTTCGGCTCGGCCGCACGGTCTCTCCCAGCCACACGCTGGTCCTTCTGCCTGTGGTGTGATGCCGCCGTGCTCCGCCGTCGTTTAGCTCGTCATTCAGTCCAATCGCACCAGCCTCGCAGTCTCTGGCGTCTCTCCGTCCCTCGATCCCCGTCAGCTCTGTATTAGTGATGGGAAGTTCGGCTCTTTTCCGAGAGCCGGCCCTTTTGACTCGGCTCCCAAAGAAGAGCCGGCTCTTTTGACTCCTGAACGGCTCTTTATTTAGGATCTTTTGTAGCCTATATTTTACCTTAACTTTGCAAAAAAATCATGGTTTATGTGTTGAAAACCCTTTTGCTTTCAGTGTTTTTATGAGAGACCTTATAATTGCCTAATTCTGTGCATTTATTCTGTGACAAAACCGCTCTTACATTTGTTTATTTCAATTAAACTTTTTTATTGCACAAATTAATAATAAACTTCAAACAAATCCACAGAACAGAACCAAACTCAAGCTAACATTAATAATGTCCTCAATTAAACTTTTTTATTGGACAAATGAACAAAAAAATTTCAAACAAATCCACAGAACAGAACCAAAACCAGAACCAAACTCCAGCAAACAGCATTAGTCCTCAGGGCAGGTTGGCATTCAGGCAGATCAGATGCCTCAGCTTGGATGGGCTGATACGATTTCGCCTCTCCGTGAGTATCTGCCCTGTTTTGGAGAAGATTCTCTCAGAAGGAACTGATGTGGCAACAATACATAGTCTCCCCTCCTTAATTCTCACGTGAATGCTGCATGCTGGTCGCCATGCTGGCCAATCATAACAAAGCCCTGTCGTAACCAGAGCTGGGACTGAGCACTGAAAGTGAAACCTAAGCAGCGAATGGGCAAAAAACTGGGAGCCGACTCTCACTCGATGCGAGACGGCTCTTCTGATTCACTACAAAGAGCCGGCTCTCAGAGCCGATGCTTGTGCGCATGACCCATCACTACTCTGTATCCTCACTCTTCGCCAAATCCCGCACACCTGTGTGTTAAACGTGACACTCCCCGGACCTCCCAAATGGTGCGCCAATCACCGTGGCTGCTGATCTGTCCACAGGTGAAACTAACTACAACAATTAGAGGTGCACTCACTAAGGCCCAAAGCCCAAATACATACACACACACACACCTTGTGACATTAACATGGGCATTCTAACATGCTAAACTAAGATGTTGAACACGATAAATCATAGGTGTCAAACTCAAGACCCGCGGGCCACATCCGGCCCGGCTTGCAATTATATCCGGCCCGCGAGATCGTTTTATAATATTGTTACTAATGGCCCGGCAATATTCAGCGCTGGTAACACAATAAATTATAAATCCCATAATGCAGCGCTTCAGCTGCCTTGCTGAGCGCTTTCCGCGCCAATCAGGTCTAGTGTCTGTTGCTGCAAGTTATTGCTAAGCTAGCCCCTCATGATGCCGAAAAGAAAAGTTGATTCTGAAAACAGAGCCTTTCAAAACCGATGGGAGGCTGAGTATATGTTTACTGACATTGCCGGTAAACCCGTTTGTCTCATTTGTGGCGCTAATGTGGCTGTATTTAAAGAATTTAATCTAAGATGGCACTATGAGACAAAACACAGGGATAACCTGAAAGACCTGAATGCAGAGCAGAAGATGCAGAAAGTAGAAGATTTAAAAAAGAAGCTGACATTTCAGCAGACGTTTTTTACCCGTGCAAAATCAGAAAGTGAAGCTGCTGTGAAAGCAAGTTTTATCGTGGCAAAGGAAATCGCTCAAGCAGCCCGGCCATTCACCGAGGGAGAATTTCTGAAGAGCTGCATGATCAAGGTGTGCGAGGTCGTATGTCCAGACAAAAAGCAGATGCTGGCAAATTTAAGCCTGAGTCGAAATACGGTTGCTGATCGAGTTTGTGAGATGGCCACTGATTTAAGAACACAGTTGAGTGAAAGAAGCAAACTTTATTGCATACTCTCTTGCTGTGGATGAAAGTACTGACATGACTGACACTGCACAGCTAGCCATCTTCATCCGTGGGGTGGACTCCAGTTTGCGCGTTACAGAGGAAATATTGGACATTAAATCGATGCACGGGACAACGACTGGAAAGGACATTTTTGAAAACGTATGTCAAAGTGTAACCGACATGAAACTGCCCTGGGACAAACTCATTGGACTTACAACTGATGGAGCACCGGCTATGTGCGGTGAAAAAAGTGGACTAGTGCGAAGGATGCGAGTAAAGATGCAGGAGGAGAACTGTACTGGTGAGTTGACAGCATATCACTGCATCATACACCAGGAAGCACTATGTGGCAAAGTCCTGAAGATGGACCATGTAATGAGCACTGTAACGCAAACCGTAAACTTTATCCGAAGTAAAGGTTTAAATCACCGGCAATTTCAGTCCTTTATGCGGGAGATAGATTCAGAGTATGCCGACATTCCTTATCATACAGAGGTGCGTTGGCTAAGTCGGGGAAAAGTTCTCAACAGAGTTTTTGAGCTCAGCAACGAAATCTGTCAGTTCATGGACAGTAAAGGAAAAGACTCCACCGTTTTGCGGGATGAAAAGTGGAAATGCGAGTTGGCGTTTCTGGCTGACATAACAGCTCATCTCAATGCCTTAAACCTCCAGCTCCAGGGATGTGACCGCATGATCACTGATATGTATGACGCAGTGAAGGCATTTCAAGTGAAGCTGCTTTTATGGGAGAAACAAATGCACCAGTGCAACTTGCCCCACTTTCCCCGTTGCCAAGTAATGCTGAACCAAGTCGGCACAACGGTGTTCCCAAATACGCACTATGCTGATAAACTGAGCGCACTGCGCACGGAGTTCGCACGGTGCTTTGGTGACTTTGAAAAACAAAAAAAGAATTTCGAGTTGCTTCGGAACCCATTTGCCGTCGACGTGGAAACTGCACCTGTGCAGATTCAGATGGAGCTGATTGAGCTGAAGTGTAATGAGACACTAAAGGCAAAGTACGACACTGCAGGGCCCACAGAGTTTATTCACTCCATTCCCGCAGCAATGCCCCAGCTCCGTCTACATGCGGCTCAAACCTTGTGCATGTTTGGTAGCACATATCTGTGTGAGAAGCTGTTCTCAGTGATGAAGACAAACAAAACAGCACACAGGAGTCGTCTCACTGATGAGCACCTGCAGTCCATCCTGAGAGTTTCCACAACACGGGACCTCACGCCAAACATAAACGAACTTGTTACCAAAAAAAGATGCCAAGCATCCAGCTCTGATAAAATGTCATAAGAGCAAAGAAAACTGAATGATTTGATTCGTTATTGGTTGTTGCTGAAAAGCACAAATGTTACTTATATTTCCAGGTTTTGTCTTGTTTTGCAGCATGTTCATATTTCTAACTTGTATAATT
>NW_019174264.1:0-111 GCF_002260705.1 Seriola dumerili
ATGACTTTTTATGCCTTACTATACTATGACTTTTGATGCATTACAATATGATGCCGTTTTTATGACTTTTTATGCCTTGCTATACTCTGACGTTTTTATGACTTTTTATGC
>NW_019174265.1:0-119 GCF_002260705.1 Seriola dumerili
AACTTCTGCATTGGCTTCATTTTCCAGACCCGGAGTTGATGTCCATTTTTTTTATACAGTCAGTGCTCTGGACCAGAAATCAGGATGTCTCTTCCCTCTTCTTCACCTCTTTCTGTAGT
>NW_019174266.1:0-32032 GCF_002260705.1 Seriola dumerili
TTAATAATACATAAATAACAAGTGGAAAATAAATTAAGATACCTAAAGGAAACTCAATGTCTATAATCAAAACTGTCCAGCTGGAAGATTAGTTAAGATTTTTGGGGTTGCACTCAGCCAGACTGGTTTACTGATAACACATCAGGTTGGCATATTTGTACAAATTCAGAGGGGAAAGAAAAGTCATAGAAACCTGTTGTTCCGGTTTATTAAATGCTTTTGATTTGCACTGTGTGGAGTATAAATACCACAGCTGACACAGACAGCCCCAGTCTCCTGCAACATGATGTCCGGTAAGTTTTATTGAATCTTCATACGCTGGAACCATTTTACGGTTTTATCTATGTATTGTCAGTAGGACTGCTGAGGTTTAAGGATGCTGACCTGTTGACAGTCTTTTCTATTTCCTTTTTGAATAATAGACATGGACATTGTTTTAAAATAAATCGATATACTTTAAAAAGTCCAGATACCACCCAGGCCTAGTTAAAAGGTACCACTTTTTTTCATTGGTGCTATAACAGATATTTAATTTTGTCTCCAGGATTGTGAAGAGGAAGAGGAGCGCAGAGGAACATCAGACCTCATGAATAATGGCCACAGAAGGGACCTCAGGTACACAGCCTTACAGATTTACTGTTAAATTCAAAATGTACTTAAAATGTAATTGACAAAAGCATTAACATGAAAGTGCACCATAGGCAGTTGACAGGTAATAGTAATAGTATTAGATTATATTATTACATTATACATGAATGATATGCAAAATTAAATGAAAACTGTATGCTGTGAACTTTCAAAAAAGTTTGATCCAGGTTTTGCAGCATCAGTCAGATTCAATTTACCATCAAGTAAGTGAACTGGAGGCATGCTCAATTACACAATTAAATATCACTTCAAATAACCAAATCTAATGTTTTTCAAAAGTTGAATAATGGTCTTAGGGATGGGCATTGTTAAGAGTTTAACAGTACTACTACTTTAACGGATACTGCTTATCAATCCGGTACTTTAACAGTACTCTTATCAGGAAAAAAAAACTTATCAATAACAGAACAGAAGAAACTGCTTAATTTTCTCATACTCTGCTTACATTCTTGAGTAGCAAACTTCAACAGCATTGTTTTGAACAAATCACTATTATAGACTGATTTTGCAATGATGGAAATGTAAAACAAATGTAATGTAATACACAATGACTTACTTTTACTTTGAAAGTATTTTCTGAACAACAGTTCAGATGATGCTCTGTTCATTTCAAATTGAATTTAAGAACACAGCCAAAACAGTCAGTTGGCTAATGGTTAATTTTCATCATTAACCCATGTTTGTATATACATACAAAACACACCTGGATTGATGACCTACGAGCTAGGCAGTCAAATACTGCTGTTTCAAAAGACTGCTTGTGTTTCCACTGTTACATGAGAAAGACTTAACCAAACCTTTGAACATTTAGTTCTCTCTGCCATTGTCACTAAGAGCAGGGTATCTGTGTTTGTGTGTGTGTGTGCTGCACGGTGCTCAAGCGTATGACACAGAGCTGCCCCACCTCTCACACACAGGCTCAGAGGCTAGTATTTCACACTTTGTTGTGTTGTTTTTATCTGTTTTGAGAGCACCTTATTATTGGTTGGGCAGTACATCACATTGTGTGTGCAAATAAAAACTCTGTGGCAACAAAACACTACGGAAAAATTAAAGCCACCTGATAGGTGCTCCAGCTGTGCAGCCATCATCAGAAACTATAAGATGATGCTTTTCAGAGAATGATGTCTAATTTCACCAACAGAGTTTCCTCCATTCCTCTTTCCTTTCTATTTCTTCCTAGGGACTTAAAGGGTCAGTTCATCCAAACTACAAAATAAAAATAATCATGTCATCACATGCACACAGAGCACACACACAGACACAGGAGAAAACAGAGCTACTAGCCGTCCATGTGAACTGGATAAAATAGATCTATCGCATCTTATCTCCTGTTAGTGTCAGAGCCTCCGTGTGAGATGCTTTGATCGGTGATTGTGTGCTTTTGAAACTTATTTTGGGGCTGCAGCTTACTCTTTCATCCCCAAGTAGTGTAGCCATGGTGTTTTTGGTTTAACAGCACCAGCTGCCATTTACTGAAGGTTTATTTTTATTTTCGTTTCTCTCCTTCAGGCCTTATAAACCTTCTCTCCAAACTTGGACTGGAGAAATTTTATCCCAGCAAACTCACTCAAATAATTTGCATTCAGTATCTGAAAAGGTGAAATACACAAATTTAATCATGGTCCCATTGATCTGTACAGAGCTTTAACCCATTCATACCGGATAATGTGCAGCGCAACATTGCCCCTCCCGCCGGTTGTTGCGTAGCGCAGCATTGTTGATTCCTTATCATTTTCTTGATATATTTATACATATTTTACATATTTATATGCTGCATGCGTCATGAAAATCAACAATCAACAATGCTGCGCTACGCAGCAACCGGCGGGAGGGGCAATGTTGCGCTGCGCAGCATCCGGTATAAATGGGTTAATACAGGTTCAGGTATGGATGGTAATTACAAGGTCTGTTTAAACAGACAATATACCGGGGCTAATATTTCACATTCTGTTTTGTTGTAATTTTTTCCTCAATTTTGAGGGTATTAATAAAAGATGATTGGTACAACTGTTGACCCTATTATTGGCTAGGCAGTTCATATAGTGCGTGCAAATACAAACTCTGTGGCAAAAACACACTACAGAGATCTCACTGTGGACAACTTTCACTGGAACAACAGTCTAATGTCATTCTAATATCCCCACAGTTTATTTAAACCAATACTTGGAAGTAAATAAAAAATATACATTTTTATATTCTTTTATTTTTAATCCACTTGTCATAAATTATGTTGCTCGAGGTGATTTCATCCTTTGCGGGGTGTCACCTAAAACTAACAAAATTTGCTGAATTTTATTATATGATATACTTGACAATTCATAAATTTTCACCTAAACACCAAAAACACATTGCACACTGAAGAGGACCTTGAGGTCTTGTTCCATTTACTGAAGTTTTATTTTCTTTTCCTTTCTCTCCTTTAGGCCTTTTAAACTTTCTCTCCAAACTTGGACTGGAGAAATTCTATCCCAACAAACTCACTCTTCGGTCTCTCTTGGAGATCAACAAAAACAGCATATCTGATGGAACTGTTCAATCGGTGGATGAAATACCATGGTGCTTTCTCAGAAAACTACTTAAAGTCAATGCTGAATGTAGGAACTGTACACAATTATCAAACAAAGATGGTGATGATGGTGATGGTGATGAGGAGGAGGAAAACAATGATTTGTTTGGCTTTGACAAGTACACTGCAGATGACTCTGAAGAAGAAAATAAGGTTAACCCTCTCGACCTCATAGTTGCACTCTTCCTTTGTGCTGACAGCTTCTTGCAACAGCAAATGGCCCTCAAGATGTCAATGTGCCAGTTTCCTGTCCCACTGCTGTTGCCCCATGGTAAAAAGAATCAGTGTACTCTGATGCTGTGGGCTCTGAGAACCATCGTTAAAGAGTGGTGTTCCCATGATTTATCTGAATCAGAAGGTTTTGTTGAAGAAAACATTGTCCAAGCAAATATACCTTTATATTCCTTTGTAAGACTGAAGAACTGCAGTTTATCCAAGTCCCAGATTATGAATCAGGTTCTCAGCCGTGGCCAACAGAATCACAGTATCTTTATACAAAGAGAAATGGAAGGAGGAGCAATTAAAAGAAAAATAGCCAATGGATTGGTGGAGGTTTGCTGGTACCTTCCTTGTGGCAGAGGAAATCTTGACATTTTTCCAAAGCCAATTGCCTTTGCCAATCTAAGAGGAGACATAAATGAGTCAATCACACAATTCAACTTTCTTTTTCAAGTGTCTACTGCTACATTTGTGTTTCTGGACAGAGTTGAAGAAGCTGAGCACAGGATTCTGACTTCTCTTCAAGATGTGAGATCAAAACTGTTCTTGGTTGTTAACCGCAAGGCAGAGAACGGTAGAGAGGACATGATGTCCGTCAAGACAATGCTGGGTGAATTAGATTTAACAAAGGCCAGTGTTAAAATTAAGGATTCAAGTGAAAATGGAGCAGTGTTCTCACAGAAAGTTTTTGCAACTATCAAGAAATCACTGGCTGACAAAACAGACAGAACGAATATAGAACATATGCTTAGCCAAGCTGTTGAATTTGGTCTGTCTGTGGATGAATGCAGAAGTGAAAACCAAAATAAGGTAACTGATGAGATCTTAAAAGGAATAGACTTGATGAGCATCCGAGACTACAAAAAACAAGAACTTCCTTTGCAGGGAGAGAACTGGAAAAGGCTATCAAAGTTAGAAAAGGAAGAGTGTAGACTGACAAAATCTGGTGACTCAGGCCTTGAAGAGTATAAATCTCAGCTACAGGAAGAAAAACAACAAATCATGATGGAGCAAAGGAAATACAAAATGACCAAAGGAATTGAGACTTTTATTCAGTATCTATCTACAAATGACAAAGAAAAAAGAGATTTTTTTCTAAAGTGGATGAAACTCAAGCTTGATAAACAATCAAGGAACAAACTGTCCAATCTGCGTAATGCATTCAAAGAGGAATGCAAGAAGAAAGATACAAAACTCATTAAAGAGTTAAACCAAGCTTTGCTGGATAGTTCTTTAGGAATAGAGCATTACATGAGAGAGATGGGACTGATCTATGAGTTTTCCTTGCAGTTGCAAAACACTGCAGATGAAATATCTCGTCTCCCTGGTTTGGCAGCTGAAATGTTGTTGGATGGATATCCTTTAGAGCTCTTGGATGGAGATGCATCCAACATCCCAGAGAGGTGGGTGACAGATGTGCTGATGGAGCTTCACAACAAGGTTGGACAGAAGAGCAGACTATTGGTACTGACTGTGTTGGGTGTTCAAAGTACTGGGAAATCAACACTCCTCAACACAATGTTTGGTGTGCAGTTTCCTGTCAGCAGCGGCAGATGCACAAGAGGAGCTTTCATGCTCTTCCTCAAAGTTGGAAGGGATATGCAAAGCGATATGAACTGTGACTTTATAGTTCTCATTGACACAGAGGGTCTAAAGTCGCCTCATATGGCACATTTAGAGGACAGTTATGAGCATGACAACCAGCTGGCAACCTTTGTTACTGGTTTAAGTGATGTCATCATTATTAACATTGCAATGGAAAACTGGAAAGAGATGAAAGATGTCCTGCAAATTGCAACTCATGCATTCTTGAGAATGAAGCAAATTAGTAAAAAGCCAGTTTGTCATTTTGTTCACCAGAATGTTGGTGCAGTTTCAGCTCAAAGCAGGACAATAACTGACAGAAAACATCTCTTGGACCAACTCAATGAAATGACTCAACTTGCAGCTGAAATGGAAAAGCAGTCTGGTATTAAAGCATTCACAGATGTGCTGGAATATGACATAGAAAAGAACAACTGGAACATCCCAGGACTCTGGCATGGAACCCCACCAATGGCATCAGTGAACACAGGTTACAGTGAAGCTGTGGCAAATTTCAAGAAAAATCTTTTGGAGACAGTAAAAAGTGACACAAGAGATGAAGTCTCAAAGATTCCTGAGTTTCTTGAATGGATGAGAAGTCTCTGGAAAGCAGTGAAATATGAGAACTTCATCTTTAGCTTCAGAAACACTCTTGTGGCTCATGCTTATGACAACTTGTGCAAAGAGTTCAATCAGTGGGAATGGGAGTTCAGAAAAGAAATTCTCTCCTGGCAGTCTGGAGCAGATTTGGAAATCTTAAATGCTGACAATGAATCTCAGCTAGAAACCTGGAACAGACTGGTTGAAACAAAAAAATCAGAGGTGTCAGAGAAAATAACTGACCAACAAACAATCATGAAGAAGAAACTCTCTGACTACTACAAAAGGAAAGACAGACACGTTACTCTGATAGAGAAATACAAGGGTGACTTTATCAATAATATTAACAGCCTTGCAAATGAAATTAAACACTCTGTCTGTACTAAACTGGACTGCACCCTTGAACTAAAAATAAGTACAAAGAAGGCTCAGGACATTCAGAGAAAATACAGAGGTGTGATTGAAGAACGAGTCATGAAGCTCCTAGGTGACTGCAAGGAGTCCACACTGTCCGATGAACAGCTGACATGTGAGTTTGAAAAGATGTGGGTTGAAGCCACTGTAAATGTGTCTGGTCTGAAGGAGCGAGATATTGCAGCATGTGTGTGGGAGCAGTTGAGAAAAAATTTCTCAAATCTAAATGTTAATGAGAAATTGCAGAACATTCGAGACCAAGAGGAAATCGGGAGGGGTCAATTCAAAATTAGAAGTGATCATGTAGACTCCTTTAAAAGGAAATGTAAACAGCTGCTTAAACCGACAGATTTGCAGAGTTTTGCCGACAGTGTCATTGAGTCTTGCACACAGTTTATAGATGATAAAGTAAAGACAAATGGAGATTATCATGACTCTTTCACAAAGGATCTTCTAGAAAAAATTGATACATCTCTAAGTCAAAGTAACAACCGTCACAAAACAGCTACACAGTTTGAGATCGACCTGAAACTTCACATCTGTGGCATTGCCTCAAGGAAGTTTCTTCAAATGCACAGGAAATTCTTGTCAGACAATGACCCTCGAACTCAGCTAGAGAAGTACAAGAATCAGTACCTGTCAGATTTCCTAGATTTGTTNAGCTGACATGTGAGTTTGAAAAGATGTGGGTTGAAGCCACTGTAAATGTGTCTGGTCTGAAGGAGCGAGATATTGCAGCATGTGTGTGGGAGCAGTTGAGAAAAAATTTCTCAAATCTAAATGTTAATGAGAAATTGCAGAACATTCGAGACCAAGAGGAAATCGGGAGGGGTCAATTCAAAATTAGAAGTGATCATGTAGACTCCTTTAAAAGGAAATGTAAACAGCTGCTTAAACCGACAGATTTGCAGAGTTTTGCCGACAGTGTCATTGAGTCTTGCACACAGTTTATAGATGATAAAGTTAAGACAAATGGAGATTATCATGACTCTTTCACAAAGGATCTTCTAGAAAAAATTGATACATCTCTAAGTCAAAGTAACAACCGTCACAAAACAACTACACAGTTTGAGATCGACCTGAAACTTCACATCTGTGGCATTGCCTCAAGGAAGTTTCTTCAAATGCACAGGAAATTCTTGTCAGACAATGACCCTCGAACTCAGCTAGAGAAGTACAAGAATCAGTACCTGTCAGATTTCCTAGATTTGTTCAAAGAGACAGATCACTGCAAGCGCAAAGCTACTGATTTTGTAGAGTTTTGTATCAGGCCTGCTGTGGAAGAGTACATCAATAGGTCTCTAGGAGTAGATATTGTGGATGAAATTTTAACAAGTAGTCATTCAGCAGTGTACAGCTCACGTTCATTTTTCCAGTACAGCATTCTGAAAGAGTTGCTGGAAAAGGAAGATTTTGAGAGTTTTGTCAAGTACATTGGTAACTATGAAATATATATTAAGGATTTGATATTTCAACACATTCTGCAAAAAATGTCAAAGGACACTTTGTGCAATCTGAGGAACAAGAATCTGCAGGTTATACTAAAGAAAATAACAGGAGCAATAGAACAGGCCTCAAAAGGAGTAGATAGTGTTCTGCTGCCAGATAACAAGGAAAGCATCACTGAACTCATCAACAACATGCGCAAATATTTGATTAAAGACATCTCATTTTCAGTGGAGGCTGAAAAAACCACTCTGTTTCAAATCCAAAGCACATGCCATCCATTTATCAACAGCCTCAAGATCTCAATAAACGACTTAAAGGAAGAATTTCAGGAGGAATTCTCAAACTCAAACTCTGACGACATCACTGAGACTCTGAAGAAGCTTCCTGTCAAACCACAGGATGAGCTTTTCAAGCGGGTGTTTGGTTGTGGACACCAGTGTCCATTTTGTCAAGTTCCCTGTGAGGCTGGAGGCAAAGAACACAGGAAACATCATGCAGCTATTCATTGGCCACAAGGTCTTGCTAGGTATAGGAATATAAACACCAAGAAGATAGTTACAACACTGTGTACAACTGAAGTGAACAGTAATAGTGAATTCAGTAATGCAGACACTAAATGGAAGTCTCATCCTTACAAGGACTACACCACATACTACCCAGACTGGCACATTCCTCCAGACAACACCATAGAGGCATCTGACTACTGGAAGTATGTCCTGGTGCAATACAATAAAAGATTTGCTCAAGAATTCAAAGCCAAGCCAGCTGATGTTCCAGAGGCCTGGAGGAAAATCACAAAGGAACACGCACTAAACGGTTTGAAAGACGCCTTCAACATAAAGTGAACAATGTACAATCCTGACAAAGCAGCATTTAAACATCCAAGAATTTTTCATATACAAATATAAACCTCAGAGAAGTCCAAAAGAATACAGGAACTGAACGCGAGTGCATTCTGCTGAACAATCAAGCAAATGAAATAAAGATCGACACTGTTAAAAAAATATCTTCAGCCAAATTCACCATGATGAAAAACAACTCAAATCTTTAGAAATCTGTGCTTGAAATGATGAAAATATATATATATTTTCTTTTTTTGATGGATTGTTTGTTGTATTTATTTAATTTTTTTGCTGTTTTGTTTAAGGAATTAACTTAAACTTAAACTTCAAAAAACGATTAAACCAGTTTGTGAGAGTGAAAACTGCAGCCTCCTTTGGTCTGCTGAACATGATGAATTACAAATAAGTTGAAAAGCTGGAAATAGTTGTGTTCGACTTTCAGACATTTTCAGTATTTAGTTTTTATTTTAAGTTCATAGACGTTTGCCTATTTTCAATTGTCTGTAGGCCCTCCAGCATAATGACTGGTGAGCATGACAATCATTGACAACGATAATCATAAAGTAAATGATAATATACTAAAAAGAGCATGTAAAAAAGAGATCATGTTTTTTGTTTTTTGGGGGTTTTTTTTGGCTTGTGTTTTTGTTCAAGCTTCTATAGTGCAACTATTATGATGCTGGCAATAAAAATCTTAATGTTATGTTTCAAGTACCACATGGAAAAGAAACTGATCACGTTTTGTACAATTGCTCTTTTTGTTTTTTTTAAATTACATCTTTCTTCTTTTTTTTCAAGTTGCTATATGAATGTGTATATAATGACTGGTCTGCAACAATTATGACACTGACGATGGAAATGATAGTATTGTGTTTGAAGTACCACATGAAAAACAGAGATTGTGTTTTGTACTATTTCTTTTTTTTATGATTACAACTTTTGTTCTTATTCTTCTTTGTTAATATCTTTTATGGCTAGGTGTGCATGATAATGCTGATAATGAAGATTTACTACAGAGACCATGTGAAAAAAAAGATGTTTTGTAGTGGATATGCCAGATTGTTTTATCTTTCTTGTTTGTTTTATTAGTAAATATGTTTATCAAACTATTGACTATTATGCATAAATGAAAATGATGTAGGCCCATGAAATACAATGACCATCTGATGAGATATTTTGTTATATGTTTTACTATTTACTACTACTTTTTTATTACTTTTTTATTTTATATTTGCCTGTTATTAAATGAGAGTAATTAATGTGTGCTTGCAGAATAAAGTTGAAATGTATACATGTTGATGCACACACTGTGGCATCCAGTGACGTGCGGTGAGGTTCATGGCTGGTGAGGCACTGACTTCATCACTAGCGCCCTCTACCATGAGGCAGGAGAACTGCGTGCCTCACCCAGTGCGTCTTCGCAGCCGTTTTATGATTGCTCAGCACAAGAAACACGTTACACACATACAGTTGTTGATAAAATACACTGTACATTATATACCTCAGCTAACTAAACTATGGAAATTTATAATATAATTCATATAGCAAAAGTGTTTGAACATTTTAATAGCGACATACAGAGAGATAGCAATACGGTCTCACTGCACAGCAGGCCAGCAGTTAGCCGAGTCATTGCGCAATCCATGGTGAGGCTCAGCTGGCTGCTGCCTCACCGCAAGTCTCTTCTTAGTATTTGAACGGTAAATGTCAAAATTCAGCGATTTTGAATAAAAATAATCTAAAACTGGTGAAGTTAAATGGAAAATAACTTTATAGTATAATCACTGTATACATATAACAATTTAATTAATTTTAATTAATTTTTTTTCTTTTTACTTTTTTTTTCCATGCCTCCCCTGACTGCACGTCACTGGTGGCATCCTTTCATGTGTTTCACATGTGATTTTCATTCTTGTAGTGTCTAATAGATAAGAAAGTAAAAAGTTTTGTTATATTTGACCTATTGTTTTTTGTTATTACAAATGTTTGCTTCACATTCTTGCTACACAGCTCTATATATATTGACAAGTACTAAAGACGGTGATGCTGATGCTGCTGCTGCTGATGATGTTGAGGTACACAGGCCATGTCAAACAGAACATTTTTACTGTTTTATTTGTAATAGGTGCATGCAAAACATTTTATCTTGTAATGTGTATTTGATAAATGTCAGTAAATAAGAAATGTATATGTTGCTGTAACTGACTTTGTTGCTCATGTTTAAATATGGTCTTATCAATCCAACAGCAGAGAATTCTGTGACATCTTGGCAACTGATTCTTTCAGACACATGACTTAAACAAGTTACAAAGACGTTGAAAAGCTGGAAACTATATCATGATTGTTAACAATTTCTGCATTTTTCCTTATTTTCTAGTTGATATATTTTACAATGGGCAATTGTTGACAAAAATAATGTGATTTAATATTGGGACTAATATTTAAATCTTCAAATCTTAAAACAACTATAATCAATATATTTATTACAATTCATCAAAGGACATTGTGAAAATACTAAGAGTATGTGAAAGGGGTCTGTGGTAGTGCTGAACCTACAGAGAATCTGTAGAACCTGAAGCTGCAGCTTAACAGAGCTTTATAGTGAGTTTCAGCTTTTTGTTTATCTATCTTGAATTTCTTGTGCCCATCCCTAGTCCAGACACAACTTTACTGTTGTAGTTCATTCTCACAGCTTTCATAGCCTTGTTTTCGGCCACAGCAGGCATCTGCTTTCAGAGAAACTGCTGTAAAAAAACACTTTCTACTATCTGCTCAGCAGACAGTCACAGTTAAAGAGAAGCTGGTGAACATAGTGGAGCATTTAGCCACTAAAGAGCCAGATATTTCCCTCAGATGATGGTAGGAAGATGGTAGGAACCAAAAACAGCTAAAATAAAAGGAATACTGGACTTTAATTCATCAGGTGGACACAAACACCACTCCACATGAATGATAATGTGGCCCTGTAACTGCCCGATATTTAAAAAGTCCATAATTTAACTTAAATGGTGATGATGTCAATGTTGTATTGAAATCTTGGTTCTGTTGCCCCCAAGTGACCAAAAAGGGTCATTCATTGTTGGTTTAAAGAGACCATGTAGAATATGGAAATGTTGTCACCAAACTGCAACTTCAAAACACAATATCAACTTTCAATCTGGTAAGTTCACAAATATTTGTTAAAGCATTTTTTTTCTACAAATGTATTGTAGATAGGAAATTACATTATAAAATACACCACCCTAATACAGTGGAGATGAATGGAACTTATTATTTTTTGTTGCACACACCATTGAATACCATAAAATTACATTTAAAAGAATTCAGCAGTATCAAGTCTTTTCAGAAACAGTTACTCTGGACAATTCACAGAACTGATTCTCAATAGATCTAATTGAAACTATTTTCTACACTTTCTGGAAACACTGCTATTGAAATTTTAAACTGTGATTTTTCAATGCTGTGACCTCCTAAAAATAAATTACATTTGTCTCAGATGAGATGGGGTTGCAGAAATCCCAGAGATGTTTTTCTGCACTTTGGGGTGTATTGGTCCTTTAACAAACTAAGCTTTGACAGCATCAACCAAATACCAGTAGATGCTGTTAATTTGCCTTTGAGGTATGTTACAGTCTAAATCCACTGAAGATTAAAGGTTATCAGGTAAATACAAACTACATCACTACTTTATTGTTTTAAGAGCAAACGGTGAATGAAACAAAGAAGTACAGTGATACAATGATGTGCAGTTCAGCCCTCTACCACCTGAGGTCACAAGTGCCAATTGTACCTTGATCTGAGTCTTCACTCTGCTGCAGTTTTATCCAAAATGGAATATATATATATATATATTTGAGCAACAAATTTCCTATCTCTAAATGTAAAGAATGGAATACTGTTAAATTATTATAAATACAAAACACCACCACAAAATTATAATGTGGTGGGAACTGTAGATACTCTAAGGAGTACTTGCCACCTGACATGTTTTGGGCATTGAAATTAAAAATACAGTAAAAAAAAAAAAAAAAAAAAAAAAAAAAAAATATTTTAATCTATTTGAAATGTAATTGAATAAATGAGACTTGTTCCAGATTAAAGGTTTCTTAAAAATACCTTTTTAGAGCAGATGCAAAAAGTTTTACTTAAAAATTACTTTGGTAGTGGAGAGTAGGTAGAAATTGAACATGCAAAGCACAAGACCAGAGTTCAATTCTTATATGCCAGAGAGATTCAGAGGGATTTGAGATTTAGGCTACTCAAGCACTAAATAGATTGTGTTAATATAAAAAAAAAAAAGTATTTTGAGTCGGCTGAACATAAAATACGTAAACACAAGGTACTCTGGGAAATCAAAACAAGATATTGTAGGAAACAGCAAAATTTCTTTTATAAACTTGTATATCAGGTCAACAAAGCTAAATGCTGATCTGTTTCTGGCTCCTATTTGACTCGTTAATGCAGCATAAAGTTATTAATAGAATAAGAATGAACGCACTGTTACTGCTAAGGATTTCATATGAAGACAACTACATAGAGTATTTCGTAAAGTGCAAACTGCACACTATATTGCTAACAAATATAACATAATAATCAAAAAAGGATATGGAAATCAAATGGCCAAAATAAATTGTGTATTAACTAATCTGCAATAAATGAGAAATAAATAGTCAACCAGCTTGTCTACACAGGAGGCAGGTGTATTTTTTCTTTTTCTTTTTTAGAAAAAGCAAATAATCAATATTTTATGGCTACAGTAATTGGTAATGTCTGCTGCTATTGAAAAGACATGTTCACTGCAAGTGGCAGAAATGGATAAGTATGCTTTGGATAGACACTCCAACACTCCAATGGACTAGAACTTACAAAATTACAGTCATCAACAGATTAATTCAAGAGAATCAGTAAGCAAAGAGGAGGGCAAAGTGCAGCAATAAGTGGTGTGTGAAGGTGCTGTAAAGGTGTTTCATGAGGGTATGTCTTCAACACGTTTTCTTTTATCAGGGGGGTGTGGCATCACCACAGTATGAATGCTGGTGAGATCATCATCTTCCACCAGATCTAAAGAAGCAAATAACGTGAACAGACAGATGCCTTAGCCTCATATAGCCTGATGTCAGGTAAGCCAAAGCTTCATATGCGAAGATCACTTTTGCCCGACTGTGTTGCTGTTTATCACCAGCATGAACAATAACTTCTAGAGTTGATCTGGATGAAAGAAAAGAAGCGACAGGTGTTGTTGTGAAGTTTTGATAAAAAATAATATGTAATAGTTATTTAATTTTGCATCCACTTTATGAAAGAGTGATGAAGTGTGTAGGTTTGGTCATTCATATGAAAGATTGATTTGAATGGATTTAAAGTAGGGCTGGGCGATATGGACCAAAACTCATACTGCAGTATTTTTAGGCCTAATGGCAATACATATTGTAGTATTTTCTACAAAGTGGGTGGCATGGCATGTGACTGATGTGCATGCACAAACATGAGGTTCAGAGAAACAGGAGTGTAAGTCTTGTTATTTTTTTGGAGATACAATTAACAGATGCCTAAGCAGATGCAAATCGGCAGACGCTACATTTTACCAGGTTTGCACACAGACAGAGGGAGAGTAGGAGGGCGGCTGTACAGAGTTTGAGAGAGGAGAGATGCAAATACTGGCACAGCTTAACGGAAGAAACAGGTTATGTTGCAACATCAAACTATATAGATTTAAACTGTATTTTCTCATCTTATATTTTGTTTTAAAAATAAAACGATATACTGCCCAGCCCTAATTTAGAGGTACAACTTTTTTTCATTGGTGGTCAAATAAATATTTAATTCTCTCTCTAGGCTTGTGAAGAGGAGTGCAGAAGAACATCAGACCTCATGAATAATGGCCACAGAAGAGACCTCAGGTACACAGCCTTACAGATTAAAATACATTTTGAATTTAACAGTTAAATATATTTGTCAAAAGTAAAGACTATATCCAAATTAGGGGTGGGCATGATTAATCAATGAGTGATAATTCATAGTTGAGAATTTTGTCATGTGTATCAGCAAGGTTGTGTTGTGTAGTGTGTCTTGAAGCAATGCAATGAATTTCACTATGTGGCAGCAACCAGCCGGGACGCAATTTAAATTTTCAACAGAGAAAAATTAATACTCAGCTGCCGGCACACAAGCTTCTGAAAGTGCCAAGAGCTTGCGATTCTAATATCCAGAGGCAGTGTGTTCCACAGTTAAGGGGTATAAAAAATATAAATAAATAATGCTACTTTTATGGGACAGATAAGGAACATTAAAAAAAAAGGCAATGGAGGACCTTTGTGACCTGGGTCGAACATAAAATGAAAGAAGATCTGAGATATAGGGAGGAGCAAGGTCATTTAAAGCTGTATGAACACAACTTAAAAATCAATTCTAAAAGATACAGGTAGCCATGAGGTAATGTGATTTTCTTTGTCTTTGTTAAGACTCTGGCCATTACATTTTGAACTAGCTGCTTATAAACTTTTGAGGTAAACAGGGAGTTGCAATTCAATGCATGAATGAGCATTTCAGTATCATGAGTTAAAAAAAAGTTCAGACTTTAGATAGTAGGTAGGTAGGTAGGTAGGTATGTAGGTATGTAGATACTTTATTTATCCCCTAGGGGAAATTCATGAGGTTAAATTAAATGAAACTAAAATGAAAAACGGATAAATTGCCCCAAAATTTATAGGTTGACACACACAAGAAGATGACTGAGTTTTAAGCTGAGTTCTCTCAAACACTTGGTGGATAAAGGGAAGCGCTGCTTGCCTGAAATGACCTTTTGTCCTTTGCCTGTTGTCAGTTACTTTCTCCACTGCATTTTAAAGTATATATTTTTGGGGCTTTTGTGCCTTTATTGGACAGGATAGTAAAGAGAGACAGGAAATGGGGAGGCAGAGAGAGGGGGAATGACATGCAGTATAGGGCTGTCCGATACGGGATTCGAACTGGGGCCTGCTGCAGCGAGGACTGTAGCCTGTACATATGGGGCGCCTGCTCAAACTAATGTAACACTCGACGCCCCCTCCACTGCATTTTAAGGCTTTTTTTTTTTTGTATTTAGTTGTATAGATTAGTATAGATTTTCTCTTGCTGCTTTTGGTCCTATTAAAAAGAAAAAATATTTTTCTTAATTTAATTTTAAAAAGTTGTTACCCATCCATGTATTAATGTCAGTGAGACAAGAAATGAGAGAAAGCAGTGCACTGGAGTCTTTTGGATAAACTGAGATGTACATCGTCAGCATAAAATGGTAATTGACATGGTGATGGGTGAATGTATAATGAAAACAAAATTAGACGGAGAATGCTTGCTTGTGAAATAACATGTTCAATACTATGGGTGTACATGCTGCACAAGATTGAGACAGGCTAGAAGATGCAGGAAGTTGAAAGCCCTTGAGTCAGTTCGGTCATTAACATGAAAATGAATCATCAACTAAAATTATCTTATCATGACTGGTAAGTACAATGGACATAAAATCATAAAACTCAGTTAAAAAGTTACTATGCTTGGGAGGCCGATAGTCAGTCACAAGTTGTTGTGCTTTGATAACCATTATTAAGTATTTAAATGTTAGAAAATTGCCAAAAGAACAGTGAATGCAGGTGAAGCTGGAGAAAATGGTGACTACTCCACCCCTTCTTTTATTTGTTTACTGGAATATAAAAGGGTGGAATTATGAGGGAAAGACTCAACATGGCTGAAAAGGTTAAAGCCAGGCTTAAGACAAAAACAAAAAGTTAAAACTATTTTCATTATATATGAAATATTTTGCTGGAGAAGTTTCCAATATTGAAGAGTGAGAGCCTTATCGGCTCTGGTTTAGGGCTCATTGGGACTGACTGTTTTTCAAATTTCACCAGTTGCATGAGTTTCTGCCATAATGTGGATTGGAAACTCTGCTCCGTAATCATGGTCTGAATGGGAAAAAAATTCCCGTGGGAGAGAGGGAACCATAGTCTTGCTGAGATAGTTGATTTGAATAGCAGTTTAATAAAAGTAAGACAAGTTTGAGCTTTTTTTGTTTCATTACTCAACTATTTATTGCACTTTTGACTTGGAAAAAATTCCATCAATGTCTTCCTAGATACATTGTCTGAACACTTGCATCATATCACCTGTTTTTAAAGTTTATCATTAGAGCCCGACCGATATTGGATTTTTGGGGCCGATACCAATACGGATATTAGGGAGTGAAAAAATTCTGATATCAATACACAACTCGGTACACACACACACACATATATATATATATATATATATATATACTGTATGTACACATATATATAAGCACTTGTGTATGTAATGAAAGCAGAATATTTTGCAGCTTAACAATAAACTTTATTGTCCAAAATGACATCGGTGCACGGAAACGATAAACTTTACTGGGAATTACATAAAATAACTATAAAAACAAATAACTGTAAATAATAAACATAAGAACAAATATGTACATATATTGTATATATATATATTTCACTTGAATGAAAACAAAAGATCAAACATACACAGCATAAGATGCTGCCTACATTACATGTCTTGACCGGAGCATTTCCACCATTTCTGTCACGGTCTGATGAGGCAGGGGTGAGGGTGAGAGACTCAGATGCGGAGGAGGAACCAGTGTGAAAGAATTTATTCAAACAAAAAAACCAAAGTGCATACATGAGCAGATGCCGCCGATGACCCAGACCCCAAACCTCATAACCAACAATGATCCCACAAAGACAACACAGAGCAAGGGCTTTTTAAAGGAACGGAACTGATTAACGATGGAGAACAGGTGGGGAAGCAGACACAGGTGGGACACATCAGGGATGATTAACCAAAGGAAGCAAAACTAGATCTCAGACACTAGGCCGACACGACTATCAAAATAAAACAGGAAGTGCACGGGGAAACAGAGCACAAGACAGGGAAGACTACACTAGACACTAGAAATACCCAAACCACTAATACTCAGACCACAAATACTCAAAACCCAGAACAGAAACCCAAAACACAGAAAACTAAATCAAGAAAGTCCAAAAAAAGTCCAAAAAACCAAAACCCTGGAGCCTCCAGGCTAAGACCATGACAATTTGCATTATTGCCGCTGAATTCATATTCAATTCATATCAGCGCATTTAAGAGACTATATGCACTGATACCAATATATCTGTTGTAGGCCAATATCACCCAAAATAATTGGCCGGCATTGCCGATATATCGATCAGGCGCTATGTATCATACCAGCCCCCTCTCTATAACAACCACAACTATACACTTAATTTCTGAGTTGGTCAGACAGCACGTGTCTTACAAAGTCTGACTGTCCATTAACAGACCCTCAAATAATTTGCATTCAGTGTCTGAAAAGGTGAAATCATGGTTCATGGTTCCATTGATCTGTACAGAGCCTTAACACAGGTTCAGGTATGGATGGTAATTACAAGGTCTGTTTAAACAGACAATATACCAGGGCTAATATTTCACATTCTGTTTTGTTGTATTGTTTTCCTCAATTTTGAGGGTATCAATAAAAGATGAATAGCACAACTGTTGACCCTATTATTGGCTGGGCAGTTCATATAGTGCGTGCAAATACAAACTCTGTGGCAAAAAACAAGCTACAGAGATCTCACTGTGGACAACTTTCACTGGAACAACAGTCTAATGTCATTCTAATAGTCCCACAGTTTATTTAAACCAATACTTGGAAGTAAATAAAAAATATACATTTTTATATTCTTTTATTTTTAATCCACTTGTCATAAATTATGTTGCTCGAGGTGATTTCATCCTTTGCGGGGTGTCACCTAAAACTAACAAAATTTGCTGAATTTTATTATATGATATACTTGACAATTCATAAATTTTCACCTAAACACCAAAAACACATGGCACACTGAAGAGGACCTTGAGGTCTTGTTCCATTTACTGAAGTTTTATTTTCTTTTCCTTTCTCTCCTTTAGGCCTTTTAAACTTTCTCTCCAAACTTGGACTGGAGAAATTCTATCCCAACAAACTCACTCTTCGGTCTCTCTTGGAGATCAACAAAAACAGCATATCTGATGGAACTGTTCAATCGGTGGATGAAATACCATGGTGCTTTCTCAGAAAACTACTTAAAGTCAATGCTGAATGTAGGAACTGTGCACAATTACCAAAAAAAGATGGTGATGATAAGGAGGAGGAGGAGGAGGAGGAGGAGGAAAACAATGATCTGCTTGACTTTGACAAGTACACTGGAGATGAAGAAAATAAGGTTAACCCTCTTGACCTCATAGTTGCACTCTTCCTTTGTGCTGACAGCTTCTTGCAACAGGAAATGGCCCTCAAGATGTCAATGTGCCAGTTTCCTGTCCCACTGCTGATGCCCCATGGTAATAAGAATCAGTGTACTCTGATGTTGTGGGCTCTGAGAGAGATCGTCAAAGAGTGGCGGCCACATGATTTGTCTGAATCAAAAGGGTTTGTTGAAGACAACATTGTCCAAGCAGATATACCGTTCTATTCCTTTGTAAGACTGAAGAACTGCAGTTTATCCAAGTCCCAGGTCTTAAATCATGTTCTCAGCCTTGGCCAGTACAACAACAATATATTCACACACAGAGATATGAAAGGAGGAGCACCTGAAAGGAAAATTGCAAATGGACTGGTGGAGGTTTCTTGGTACCTTCCTAGTGGCACAGAAAATATTGACATATTTCCAAAACCAATTGCCTTTGCCAATCTGAGAGGAGACATTGGTCAATCGCTTCCACAGTTCAGTTTTCTTTTTCAAGTGTCTACTGCTACATTTGTGTTTCTGGACAGAGTTGAAGAAGCTGAGCACAGGATTCTGACTTCTCTTCAAGATGTGAGATCAAAACTGTTCTTGGTTGTTAACCGCAAGGCAGAGAACGGTAGAGAGGACATGATGTCCGTCAAGACAATGCTGGGTGAATTAGATTTACCAAAGGCCAGTGTCAAAATCAAGGATTCAAGGGTTAATGTTGCAAGATTTTCAGAGAAACTTTGTACAGCCATCAAGAAATCAACAACAGTTTTAACAAACACAAAAACCATTGAAAATATGGTTGACAAAGTTGTTGACCTTGGTTTCTCTGTGGATGAGAGCAATTGTGACGACCAAAAGAAAGCTGCTATGGGGATCATGAAAGGAATTGGGGTGCGGAGTATATCAGACTACAGGAGCAAACAGCTTCCTTTGCAAGGTATTAACTGGAAAAGGTTATCACAATTAGAAATGGAAGAATGTAGGCTAAAACAAGCTGGTCATCAAGAACTGGAAGAATATAAATCTCATCTACAGGAAGAGAAACAGCAGATTAAGGAAAAGCTTGGCAAACACAAACTGTCCAGAGATATGAAGACTTTCATTCAACACTTATCCGAAAGTGACAAAGAAAAAAGAGATCTTTTTCTGAAGTGGATGAAGCTTAAGCTTAATAAACGTTCGCGGTCTGTCATTCAACTATCTTTAATGCGTAATAAATTGACAGAGCACTGCAACAAAAAGGATAAGGATGTGCAAATCACTTCGGAGTTAGACCAAGC
Source organism: Seriola dumerili (assembly GCF_002260705.1). NCBI lineage: Eukaryota > Metazoa > Chordata > Actinopteri > Carangiformes > Carangidae > Seriola > Seriola dumerili. Next base: position 19,892 of record NW_019174266.1, read on the forward strand.
TTTGCTGGACAGTTCTTTAGGAATAGAGCATTACATGAGAGAGATGGGACTGATCTATGAGGTTTCCTTGCAAGATACTGCAGATGAAATATCTCGTCTCCCTGGTTTGGCTGCTGAAATGTTGTTGGATGGATATCCTTTAGAGCTCTTGGATGGAGATGCTTCCAACATCCCAGAGAGGTGGGTGACAGATGTGCTGACTGAGCTTCACAACAAGGTCGGACAGAAGAGCAGACTGTTGGTACTGACTGTGTTGGGTGTTCAAAGTACTGGGAAATCAACACTCCTCAACACAATGTTTGGTGTGCAGTTTCCTGTCAGCAGCGGCAGATGCACAAGAGGAGCTTTTATGCTCTTCCTCAAAGTTGGAGAGGATATGCAAAGCGATATGAACTGTGACTTTATAGTTCTCATTGACACAGAGGGTCTAAAGTCGCCTCATTTGGCACAATTAGAGGACAGTTATGAGCATGACAACCAGCTGGCAACCTTTGTCATTGGTTTAAGTGATGTCACCATTATCAACATTGCAATGGAAAACTCGACCGAGATGAAAGATGTCCTGCAAATTGCAACTCACGCATTCTTGAGAATGAAGCAAATTGGTAAAAAGCCAGTTTGTCATTTTGTTCACCAAAATGTTGGTGGAGTTTCAGCTCATACAAAAACCATGACTGAAAGAAAACATCTCTTAGACCAACTCAATGAAATGACTCAACTTGCAGCTGAAATGGAAAAGCAGCCTGGTATTAAAGCATTCACAAATGTGCTGGAATATGACATAGATAAAAACAACTGGAACATCCCAGGACTCTGGCATGGAACCCCACCAATGGCATCAGTGAACACAGGTTACAGTGAAGCTGTGGCAAATTTCAAGAAAAATCTTTTGGAGACAGTAAAAAGTGACACAAGAGATGAATTCTCAAAGATTCCTGAGTTTCTTGAATGGATGAGAAGTCTCTGGAAAGCAGTGAAATATGAGAACTTCATCTTTAGCTTCAGAAACACTCTTGTGGCTCATGCTTATGACAACTTGTGCAAAGAGTTCAATCAGTGGGAATGGGATTTCAGAAAAGAGATTCTCTCCTGGCAGACAGAAGCAGAGTTGGAAATCTTGAATGCTGACAATGAATCTCAGCTAGAAACCTGGAACAGACTGGTTGAAACAAGAAAATCTGAGGTGTCAAAGAAAATAAAAGACCAACAAACAATCATGAAGGAGAAACTCTCTGACTACTACAAAAGAAAAGACAGACACGTAAATCTGATAGAGAAATACAGGATTGACTTTTTCACCAGTACCAGCAGCCTTGCAAATGAAATCCGACATTCAGTAAACAATAAACTGGACTGTGCACTTGAGCTGAGAAAAAGTTCAAAAGAGGCTCAGGATATTCAGAGAAGATACAGAGGTGTGATTGAAGAGCACGTCATGAAGCTTCTGGATGACTGCAAAGAGTCCACACTGTCTGATGAACAGCTGATGCATGAGTTTGAAATGATGTGGGCAGAGGTCACTGTAAACGTGAATGGCCTGAAAGAACAAAATATACCTGCATGCATTGTTGACCAGTTGAGAAAACATTTCTTAAATCGAAATGTCAATGAGGAACTGCAGAAGATTGGAAACCTAAGCAAAATTGCAGAGGTTCCATTTGAGACTAAAACTGAACATATTAAAACAAAAATAAAATTCCTTCCGTTCATCAGAAAAGAAAAAAAGAGACAATTGCAGAGAATTGCAGACGAAGTCATTGAGCCATGCACAAGGATTGTACTTGATACTACAAAAACAGACAGGGATTACAATGATTGTTACATAAAGGATCTTCTAGAAAAAATAGATGACTCCCTTAAACAATACCACAACCATTACAAGCTCAAGTTTGAGATAGACCTGAAACTTTACATTTGTGGCATTGCCTCAAAAGAGTTCCTTCACATGCACAGGAAATTCTTGTTACAAAGGGATCCCAAAATTCAGCTGGAGAAGCACAAAACTCAGTACCTGCCAGATTTTATGGATTTATACAAACAGCAAGATCATTGCCAACGCAAAGCATCTGATTTTGTTAAGGTGTGTATCAAACCTGCTGTGGAAGAGTACATCAGTAGGTGTCTGGGAATAAACATTGTGGATGAAATTTTAACAAGTAGTCATTCAGCAGAGTACAGCTCACGTTCATTTTTCCAGTACAACATTCTGAAAGAGTTGCTGCAAAAGGAAGATTTTGAGAGTTTTGTCAAGTGCATTTGTAACTATGAAATATATGTTAAGGATTGGATATTTCAACACATTCTGCAAAAGGTGTCAGAGGATGACACTTTGTGCAAACTGAAGAACAACAATCTGCAGGTCATAGTCGACAAAATAAAACAAGCAATACAGCAAGCCTCAAAAGAAGAAGGTGGTGTTCTGCTGCCAGATAACAAGGAAAGCATCACTGAACTCATCAACAACATGCGCAAATATTTGATTAAAGACATCTCAATTTCAGTGGAGGCTGAAAAAACCACTCTGTTTCAAATCCAAAGCACATGCCATCCATTTATCAACAGCCTCAAGATCTCTATAGAAGACTTAAAAGACCAGCTTCGTAAGGAATTCTCAAATTCTGGCAACATCACTGAGACTCTGAAGAAGCTTCCTGTCAAACCACAGGATGAGCTTTTCAAGCAGGTGTTTGGTTGTGGACACCAGTGTCCATTTTGTAAAGTTCCCTGTGAGGCTGGAGGCAAAGAACACAGGCAACATCATGCAGCTGTGCATCGGCCACAAGGTCTTGGAGAGTATAGGAATATAGACACCAAGAAGCTTGTTGCAACACTGTGTACAAGTGATGTGCACAGTGAACATAGATTCAAAAACACAGACACCAACTGGGAGCCTCATCCTTACAAGGACTACATGACATACTACCCAGACTGGCACATTCCTCCAGACCCCACCATAGAGGCATCTGACTACTGGAAGTATGTCCTGGTGCAATACAATGACAGATTTGCTCAAAAATATGAAGCCAAGCCAGCTGATGTTCCAGAGGCCTGGAGGAAAATCACAAAGGAACAAGCACTGAACGGTTTGAAAGATGCTTTCAACATAAAGTGAACAATGCACAATCCTGACAAAACAGCATTTAAACATCCAAGAATTTTTCATATACAAATATAAACCTCGGAGAAGACCAAAAGAATACAGGAACTGAATGCGATAGTGCATTCTGCTGAACAATCAAGCAAATGAAATAAAGATCGACAATGTTAAAAAAATATTATTAGTTCACCATGATGAAGAACAACTCAAATCTTTAGAAATCAGTGTATGAAATGATTGTTTTTTTTGTTTTCTTTTTTTGTTTGTTTGTTTTTTTTTATTATTATTATTTACTGTTTTGTTTATGGAACTAACTTTGTGGTTCAATTACAAGAAAGGACTAAAACAGCTTGCAACAGCGAAAATTGCAGCCTCCTTTAGTCTGCTGAACATGATGAATTACAAATGATGAGTTGAAAAGCTGGAAATAGTTGTGTTCGACATTTTTCAATTGTCTGGAGTCCCTCCAGCATAATGACTGGTGAGCGTGATAATCACATTGACAATGATAATCATAAAGTAAATCATAATATACTAAAAAGATCATGTAAAAAAGAGATCATATTTTGTTTAGTTTTTTTTCTTTTTACAATCTTTTTACAATTACAACTTTCTTTTTTTTTTTTTTTCAAGTTGCTATATGACTGTGTTTATAATGACTGGTGTGCAACAATTATGACACTGACAATGAAAATTCTATTATTGTGTTTCAAGTACCACATGAAAAAAAGAGAAGGTGTTTTGTACTATTTCTCTTTTATTTTTTATGATTACAACTTTTGTTCTTATTCTTCTTTGTTAATATCTTTTATGGCTAGGTGTGCATGATAATGCTGATAATGAAGATTTACTACAGAGACCATGTGAAAAAAAAGATGTTTTGTAGTGGATATGCCAGATTGTTTTATCTTTCTTGTTTTTTTATTCTTTTAAGTAAATATGTTTATCAAACTATTGACTATTGTGCGTAAATGAAAATGATGTAGGCCCATGAAATGCAATGACCGTCTGATGAGATATTTTGTAATATGTTTTACTATTTACTGCTTTACTACTATTTTTTTATTACTTTTTTATCTTATATTTGCCTGTTATTAAATGAGAGTAATTATTGTGTGCTTGCAGAGTAAAGTTGAAATGTATACATGTTGATGCACACACTGTGGCATCCTTTCACGTGTTGTTAATGATAAACATGTGATTTTCATTCTTTTAGACAGACCATGTGTCTAATAGATAAGAAAGTAAAAAGTTTTGTTATATTTGACCTATTGTTTTTTTGTTCTTACAAAATTTTTGATACACATTCTTGCTACACAGTTCTGTATATACTGATAAGTACTAAAGACGGTGATGCTGCTGATGATTATAATGTTGAGGTACACAGGCCATGTCAGACAGAACATTTTTACTGTTTTATTTGTAATTGGTACATGCAAAACATTTTATCTTGTAATGTGTATTTGATAAACGTCAGTGAATAAGGAATGTATATGTTGCTGTAACTGACTTTTTTGCTCATGTGGACTAATTAATCCAACAGCAGGGAATACTGTGACATCTGACTGACAACTAATTTTTTCAGACTGATGAATTAAACAAGTTACAAAGACACTGAAAAGCTGTTCTTAACAATTTCTGTTTGACTTTTGCAGATTTTTTCCCTATTTTCTAGATGATATATATTACAGCGATGTGCATAATGATGAGTGGTGATTATGATGTTGACAAAAATCATGTGAAAAAATATTTTGTGACATTTTCAAATGACAATGTGAAATTTGACCTATACGCAAAATAATAACAACAATAAAACCTTCTGTTATAAAGACAAACTTCCAAAGACTAATATTATCACTCATTTATACCCATGATGCAACCATAGGGCTGCAAGTTCATTTATATTGGAATGTGCAAAAATAATTTTACTGTGTTGGAAGATTTCTTCGATTGTTTTAAGATTTTTAGGGTCCAATAATGACATCATAAGATAAGATGTAAGATGTATCAAATACTTTATGGTACAAAAACTGCAGTAACACATCCATTTGTGGAAAAAGCCACAAGGTGGCACTCAAAGCACATGAAGTCTCCACTGATTAGAAGCCCAGAGGGACAAAATGCTTTCCAAAGGGAACTCAAATGCAGGTATAAAAGAGCAGAGTAATTCAACAAGAAAATTAAACATATCTGACTAGTTTATAAGTTTAAAACAAGGCTGCATGCTAAGACATGATAAAAGGACGCTCAGCAGGACCACAGATAAAATGCAGATTAATGAATGATGACGCATGTTATTCAGAAGAACGTCGTATAGTTTAATACTTTATGTTCAATAGAGAATTGGTGAAGAAGAGGAACGAGTTGGTTCAGCTCTCTGGTTTTCTAGAAAACTATCATTAACAGCTAAGGAAAGAATTTAGCTGGAACAGTATATGCTGTGTTTTGGACTGCAAATGGTCTGAATGTATACAGCACATTTATCCAAAGCAGCTCTACATTTGCATCTCATTCACCCATTTCCATAGACTCACACTCTAATGGCAGAAATGTATCATGCAAGATGCCAGGTCTGATGATCAGGGTTTGGAGTTCAGGGTTGGACATGTGGGAGACACCTGCCTCCAGTTTTACGGCTAAAGGGCAATTGCCAAAAATTACCCGCCTTAGAGAGGTGATCTGCTTCAGCAAAAATAGATGTAGCGCGTAAAGATGGTGGAGTCGGGAAAATAGCTGCTAGTGAGACGCCCCGGACACAAACCAGCTCAAACGGTAGCAGATTATCTCCAGTACCCATGACGGGACGAAGTCAACATTAGGGTTTCTTGTCTTGTTGCACTTTTGATTATCAGAGAAGTAAACTGGGTTTAGCACAAATGTAAATGATATCATACAACATTTTGCACCCACAATAATTAACTATCGCCTAATAATCTACTGCTGTATCAATAACCTGCCAAACATATCAGCATATACTAAAATTATGATGGGAATGTGTCGTACCACAATTCACATGTATAAAACTGCTGGTAATGAGAACAGGCAACTTTTATGTGCAGATGATTTCATGGCCGTCATCTGTCCTCAGTACTTTGTGTGTGTGTTTGTGTGTCTGCCTTTGTTTGTTTGTTGCTGCAATAAAACAGTGCTGTGGAAAACTAGCTGAGCCGATCTGTTAATCATCAGCACAAACACACACAGATACAAACATGCACACATAACTTGTAGAGTGGAATGCTGGAGATTTGGAATAAGGACAGGGTGGCGGCAAGAGCCACTCCTCCTGGTTTTTATCTGTTACAAACAGTGGGAGGAGCCTGGTTTCAGTGTCACGGTGACATCACTGTTTAGAGAGAGAGAGGCAGTGGTGGAACAAGTACTCCAACCTTTTATTAATGTATAATGGTGGAGGAGTGAAAGTAAAATGCTGATGTTCAAAACTTTTCTTCATTGTAATTAATGTGGCGGTAAATGAGCAGAATGTATGAAAAGCAAACCTGCTGAGAATTGGGAGAATTTCATGGGGGAAAGTAAAAAACAAAAATGTTAGCAATAAAAGAAAAAGATGGTTTCTGCAATCTATTTAGCTCTCACCTTTCTCTGACAGTAAAGTCTAAATGTGCAAAGCAGATTCAGCACTAAAGATAAATCCAACGGAGCAAAAAGTAAAATATTTCCTCTGAGGTGACAGAGGAAGAAAGCCTGTGAAACTGTTAAAGTAGTCTTAGAATGCGCATGTTTGGCAAATATCATATATGTATAAGGAGTAACTTGTAATGTTATTGTGGCTGAAGGTAGCGTGTGTAAGCTAATCTTAAACTGTAAAACCAATGTAAAACATATTCCAACATAGTGTTTTATATTGGTTCGGCAGAACATGAACAGACCTCAGAACAGCTTCTCCCTTAGACTGTGAATCTGCTACATGTAAACTGTCACACACGAAGACTGATGATGAGTTGAGCTCCTGGACTTTTTCTGTGCAAGTTGTGTGTGCGTGTGTGTTTGACTTTGTTGCTGTGATTAAAGTAAAAGCAAAACTAGCTGGACAGAGTGGTTTACCATCAGCACCAAATGCACAAACACACACCCAAACACACACTCCATTGATCAAGTGTGGTCCTCTATTTCTATGCATTCGAAAAAAATCATTTTTTAATAAAAAAAATGTTTAATTTAAGGACTGTTTTCCAACCATAAGTCTTCTTTTTTTTTCAAAATTGATGATAGGTGACTTGTCTGCCCGTCAAAGAGGAGACCTCCATAAACCTGCAGTGGGACTGTCTGTGGTGAACTGAAACGTGACATGAATAAAGGACTTACTTAATGGCTTTCAAAAAAAAAAGATCAAATAAATTAATATAAGCTGATTTAAGTAAATATTGAAATGCTGGTCATAAACAAAAAAGAAAATCAAACTTTACACTGTAAAAACAAAAAGCAACACAAAGTATTTTACAAACCAACCAAAAGGAAAGGTAACAGTTACCATGCTGGATCTGGCCTCTCTGCCACATCCACATGATTAATTCTACAATGATAGAGAGATTTCAGTCAACATTTTGTTGATTTGAAACAAGCTGACATTTTGTCTCATCTGCATATAAAACACAAAGAGAAGAACTTGTACTATGCATGGGCTGTAATAAAGAAAGTGGAACTTGAAATAGAAAGCATCAAAGAAGCTAAATAAACTGAGCTGAATGAGTTTATGGTCTACAACCCAGCATATGGTCACGTGGCGGGCTGACCACAGTTTGCTACTTTCGTTAGACGTGACATCCGGCAAATCATTTGACAGGTCGAAATAGAGTATAAAACATACAGCTTTAGGAAGGTACTAATTTTTCCATTTTCCATTTTTAGTTTTAGGGGAGAATCTGGATTTTGATTTAATGAATAATATATTTTAATTTATATTCTACAATTACAGTGATGTTGCTAGGTACGCGTCCTGCGTCCCTGACGCATTAAAATCTGAAAGGACGCAGTAAACTCACTATCCATGCGTCCCAGGGACGCAACTCATTTTTCTCATGAAAAACGAAACATTGTGAACAACAACTCGTGTTTAAAATCACAGTAACTAGCAAAAGTAACTTCGCATCTCCTCCGCGCAGACGTGATCCCCTGTGTACAGTATCGCAACATTCTAGTTTAGCCACTACCACAACAATTAGCCAGTCACCGCGGATTTCATTTCAACAATTAAAGATACAAACTTCATAGTAGTAAATAAACTCATGTTTCCACTGCTCGATGCTGTGTTCACTCATGTCGACAATGTTTTAACGTCTAGGGGACGTTCTGTAATGAAATAAATAAAACATACTCTGGTGGCGGTGATGAAAAATACTTATCTTAACATATCTGCATCACTTTATTTTTCTCAACAGACTTTCCACTGTGTTAGTTAAGTTTCATTTGTGTGCTAAAAGTTTCACAGTGATTGACTCAGTTCATTTGATTTAGTTGATGTTCAGACAAGAAGATTTTGTCTTATTTTGGTGACAATTTATTTGTTGACTCTATCATGGTGATGAGAATGTTTTGTTTATTTGTTAAAATCAGCACTTTTATTGAAAATTTATTTTGGTACTACAGACACCATTTTGTTTTCATTCGAATTTTAGTATTTGGTGCTATTTATATTGCTACAAAAATGCTATTTTATTTGAATTTTGTATGTAATGCCGCTGTGACAGTTGTTTTGCAACTTTTCAGATTTGGAATCTTATTTGTTTAATTTCAGATACATTTTGAACATACATGAATATATCCGTTAATTATAACCATATCATCCCACCATCAAAGGAGTTTAACCCTACAATTTAAGAAATAGAAGAATATAAGAAATAAAAAAAATTTATTTGGGCCCCATTGAATTTCCCAGGGACCCACTCAAATCACCACCTGTGGGTCCCGGGGACTCACTACATTGAAAACCTATCAACATCACTGAATTATATATATTTTTTCTAATTAAGGGTATTCACATTTTGTTGTGTTATTCAATGTCATTATTGTGGCCTGTTTGGATTGAAGGGGTGCTGAGTTTGAATTTTATTCATCCTGCAGTTCATACATGCATACATGACATTGTAGGTGACAAACCTTTTCCTTTGAATCCTGCTTGTTGTTTGTTTGTGTAAATTAAACATATCTGACTAGTTTTATAAGTTTAAAACAAGGCTGCATGCTAAGACATGATAAAAGGACGCTCAGCAGGACCACAGATAAAATGCAGATTAATGAATGATGACGCATGTTATTCAGAAGAACGTCGTATAGTTTAATACTTTATGTTCAATAGAGAATTGGTGAAGAAAGAAGGCGAACGAGTTGGTTCAGCTCTCTGGTTTTCTAGAAAACTATCATTAACAGCTAAGGAAAGAATTTAGCTGGAACAGTATATGCTGTGTTTTGGACTGCAAATGGTCTGAATGTATACAGCACATTTATCCAAAGCAGCTTACATTTGCATCTCATTCACCCATTTCCATAGACTCACACTCTAATGGCAGAAATGTATCATGCAAGATGCCAGGTTGTATGATCAGGTTTGGAGTTCAGGGTTGGACATGTGGGAGACACCTGCTCCAGTTTTACGGCATAAAGGGCAATTGCCAAAAATTACCCGCCTTAGAGAGGTGATCTGCTTCAGCAAAAATGATGTAGCGCGTAAAAGATGGTGGAGTCGGGAAATAGCTGCTAGTGAGACGCCCCGGACACAAAACCAGCTCAAACGGTAGCAGATTATCTCCAGTACCCATGACGGGACGAAGTCAACATTAGGGTTTCTTGTCTTGTTGCACTTTTGATTATCAGAGAAGTAAACGGTTTAGCACAAATGTAATGATATCATACAACATTTTGCACCCACAATAATTAACTATCGCCTAATAATCTACTGCTGTATCAATAACCTGCCAAACATATCAGCATATACTAAAATTATGATGGGAATGTGTCGACCACAATTCACATGTATAAAACTGCTGTAATGAGAACAGGCAACTTTTATGTGCAGTTGATTTCATGGCCGTCATCTGTCCTCAGTACTTTGTGTGTGTGTTTGTGTGTCTGCCTTGTTGTTTGTTTGCTGCAATAAAACAGTGCTGTGGAAAACTAGCTGAGCCGATCTGTTTAATCATCAGCACAAACACACACAGATAAAACATGCACACATAACTTGTAGAGTGGAATGCTGGAGATTTGAATAAGGACAGGGTGGCGGCAAAGAGCCACTCCTCCTGGTTTTTATCTGTTACAAACAGTGGGAGGAGCCTGGTTTCAGTGTCACGGTGACATCACTGTTTAGAGAAGAGAGGCAGTGGTGAACAAGTACTCCAACCTTTTATTAATGTTAATGGTGGAGGATGAAAGTAAAATGCTGATGTTCAAAACTTTTCTTCATTGTAATTAATGTGGCGGTAAATGAGCAGAATGTATGAAAAGCAAACCTGCTGAGAATTGGGAGAATTTCATGGGGAAAGTAAAAAACAAAAATGTTAGCAATAAAAGAAAAAGATGGTTTCTGCAATCTATTTAGCTCTCACCTTTCTCTGACAGTAAAGTCTAAATGTGCAAAGCAGATTCAGCACTAAAGATAAATCCAAAAGGAGCAAAAAGTAAAATATTTCCTCTGAGGTGACAGAGGAAGAAAGCCTGTGAAACTGTTAAAGTAGTCTTAGAATGCGCATGTTTGGCAAATATCATATATGTATAAGGAGTAACTTGTAATGTATTGTGGCTGAAGGTAGTGTGTAAGCTAATCTTAAACTGTAAAACCATGTAAAACATATCCAACATAGTGTTTTATATTGGTTCGGCAGACCTGAACAGACCTCAGAACAGCTTCTCCCTTAGACTGTGAATCTGCTACATGTAAACTGTCACACACGAAGACTGATGATGAGTTGAGCTCCTGGACTTTTTCTGTGCAAGTTGTGTGTGCGTGTGTGTTTGACTTTGTTGCTGTGATTAAAGTAAAAAGCAAAACTAGCTGGACAGAGTGGTTTACCATCAGCACCAAATGCACAAACACACCACCCAAAACACACACTCCATTGATCAAGTGTGTCCTCTATTTCTATGCATTCAAAAAAAATCATTTTTTAAAAAAAAAAATGTTTAATTTAAGGACTGTTTCCAACCATAAGTCTTCTTTTTTTTTCAAAAATTGATGATAGGTGACTTGTCTGCCCGTCAAAGAGGAGCCCTCCATAAACCTGCAGTGGACTGTCTGTGGTGAACTGAAACGTGACATGAATAAAGGACTTACTTAATGGCTTTCAAAAAAAAAAAGATCAAATAATTAATATAAGCTGATTTAAGTAAATATTGAAATGCTGGTCATAAACAAAAAAAAAATCAACTTTACACTGTAAAACAAAAGCAACACAAAGTATTTTACAAACCAACCAAAAGGAAAGGTAACAGTTACCATGCTGGATCTGGCCTCTCTGCCACATCCACATGATTAATTCTACACATGATAGAGAGATTTCAGTCAACATTTTGTTGATTTGAAACAAGCTGACATTTTGTCTCATCTGCATAATAAAACACAAAGAGAAAGAACTTGTACTATGCATGGGCTGTATAAAGAAAGTGGAACTTGAAATAGAAAGCATCAAAGAAGCTAAATAACTGAGCTGAATGAGTTTATGGTCTACAACCCAGCATATGGTCACGTGGCGGGCTGACCACAGTTTGCTATTTCGTTAGACGTGACATCCGGCAAATCATTTGACAGGTCGAAATAGAGTATAAAACATACAGCTTTAGGAAGGTACTAATTTTTCCATTTTCCATTTTTAGTTTTAGGGGAGAATCTGGATTTTGATTTAATGAATAATATATTTTTAATTTATATTCTACAATTACAGTGATGTTGCTAGGTACGCGTCCTGCGTCCCTGACGCATTAAAATCTGAAAGGACGCAGTAAACTCACTATCCATGCGTCCAGGGAACGCAACTCATTTTTCTCATGAAAAACGATAACATTGTGAACAACAACTCGTGTTTAAAATCACAGTA